>NC_134571.1:24070116-24077616 GCF_050947875.1 Dermacentor variabilis
TAGCGACGTCCACCGCTGATGCCATGACCTTCGAAGAGGTCGATGGCAGTAACTCTACTGCAAATCACGCGCAGTCAGTCCGCGTATGATGTTATGCACGCGCGTGCCTTTCTTTTCTTTGGCAAAAGTAAACGAAGTGAACCGTAGTTCCCAGTACGACACATTTCTCTGCCGGAATATAGCGAACTTAAAAACATTAACAGTATAGTTACGGCATCTCGCAAGCGGCAAGGTAGCCCCACTGGCGTTTCAATTAAGAAGCATTTTATTCGCTGTAATTGAGCAATTTGGTTCAACCAATGATAAAAGAACACAACTACCTTACTTGTGTTCAACAGCACAAGTCAGATTGTTGTATTTCCCGCACTGTGTGTTGTGCTGCCTCTCATTGTCATCAGCGGCTGAACCACATCATTTCCTAAAAGCGCGCTTCGATGTCAACGTATATCGAGGGATAGCTTTAATGAATGAATTAATTATGCTTAGATCCAGTACGACTCCTTTCGCATCGCATACCCCGAAACCGTGCGTGCCATATCAAGCTATCTTACCGTGCATCCTGCTGACGTCGTGCCCACTGATTCCGCAAGCGTTGCATAATACTGAAGGTAACGACTACATTTTGAGACTACACCATTGCAACCGCAGCCCGGTTCTGCCGCGGTATCCAGGAATATCGTAGGTTGGGAGCCACTCCTATATACGTCACCGTATACTGCTGGATTTGCTGCACACGTGTAGCCTGCACCAACTATCCCGGAAAGCGTCCCGCAGTGAGTGAATCGATAACGCTAACTTAAACATTTGTACTTGGTTCTTCATAAGTACTATCTTTCTTCCTTCTTTTTTCACGGTACGCCAAGAAAAACCAACAAGGTGTTTTTAACAAATTCCGCAATAGACTATCAGAGATGCGTACCTAATGGCTTCTGTAAATGTGGCGTGTGTGAAGCATGCTCGAAATAGCGAACTCCCGAATGAACATAGTACATTCGAGCCCATTTATCAATAAACGAACGATCAAATAAACGGTTTATTCGAACAGAATGGCTCTTTCGCCCGATTATTGGGAAAAGGGTAGATCTGTCTAGCATAGTTTGGGCTGAGGAATAGCCGGCCCGTTTATGAAGGATGCTATTATAGACTTTGGTTCGCTATGGTATAGCGAACTTCCACTGGAACCAACGTGTTCTGTAGAGATCCAAGCGGTCTGTGCGCGTCTAAACGACCAGGACAAGTGCCGAAGCATGCGTGCGCGGTTTTAAGCCTACAGCTGTTGCAAGTTTGCTTAACGTGAAAATTTAAGAAAAGAAAGAAAAAAAGCGCGAGACCTATTCGTCTTTTCAATTCGTCATTCTTGTGCTCGGGGTGGTGCAGCTGGGCTCTCGGGCCTACAGCGCTGCGCCCAGCTGTCATCGGTCTTTTTGAACTTTGGCGTAAGTTACGACCCGCCATGTCGTTCGTTAGGAACGGCGTTACTTTCAGGCCAAAGTTTCCTTGTTTTTGTTAGGACTTCTCTGACGAGTAGCGAGCGGCGGTAACCGTAGGGACGGGCACGCGCTGGCTCTATGCAACAGGACACGTTTTCGCGTACAGCTGAACTGCCTTCGTCTGTGCCTAACTTCCCGATAAATCACAGGCGCGAAAGACGTATATTTTTATGAAGGAGCTATAGGTATAGGCCTGAACCAAGCAATGTGTTCTAGCTGACTTCTCTGCATTATGACAAGAGGAGAAAGGAACAAAAAGAAAGGTAAATAGCGACAATAACGACAACAACGACAATTGATATAGAAGTTCCGTGCACAATAATAAAAATAGCATTCCTAAGAGTTAGTTCAGTTACAGTTCTCTCTCTCTCTCTCGAAAATTCACAATGTTCATGCTTTACAACCAAAACAGTGTACGTGATTTCTGGGCCAGCGGCATGGCACTTCGGGCGGCACAGCTATCGCCATGCATTTACGTAGCCTAAGCGCCATCGACAAAATATGCACACGTATGTCCTCTACATCTGCGTTGGAACCACACGCGTGTATCACGTGAAAAAATGGCACCGGTCACGACAGCACACTGTATCACTAGCTTCGCATGTGCTGTACCTCATCGCCATGGTCGATGTATGGATGCGAGGCGGTAGTTTATTTTGCGTTCTTACTACAAGTAATAATTTAATTAGGGGGGTTTTACTTACCAAAAACCACGATCTGATTATGAGGCACGCCGTAGTGGGGGACTCCAGAAATTTGGACCACATACCTTGGGTTCTTTAACTTGCACCTAATACTAAGTACACGGGTGTTTTCACCCCCATCGAAACGCGGCCGTCGTGGCCGGGATTTGATCCCGCGACTTCGTGCTTAGCAGCCCAACACCATAGCCACTAAGCAACCACGGCGGGTTTACTATTATAATAGATCTGCGCACGTTTGCGAACGCCTGTTCCGAAGCACCACAGGTGTACGAAATTTGAACATTCAAGAAACGTTTAATAGTTCATCGTCATCGTCGTCGTCGTCGTCGATGTAGTCGTCGTTCCCAATTATCGCGTGACACTCCAGGAATGCCGGGTGACCACATATCATTACAGCGCAAGCAGCCTGCATCGCTGCATCAGCAGATATATGCAACGTGAGTTTCGTTGCCATCAGTCTGCCTTAAAGACAAAATCTGTTCGGTTCAACGAACTCTTGGATGCATTGAGAGCACTGCCGCTTATCGGCGTCGTCCTGCTCGACGACACTGTGTCCCGTGTCGTCGAAGGTACAAGCACCGCTCGCCGTGCCGCAGCAATTTCGTCCTGAAAGGAGAAGTGAACATCGGGTTATATGTGACAGCCGAACGAAATTATATTTAGAAAAAGCGGTGTATCGTTAAAGCGAACTTTTCTTTGCCAATGGACCCCTCCCTCCCACCTGCCCGGGTTTAGTGTAAGTACCTAAGTAACGTAAGGACGCAATTTTCTTGTGAAATACACTTCTACATGTTTAAAAGAGAGGAGAAAAGAAAACCTAATAAAGCCGGAATGTTGACTGACGGAAGAGTACTATATAGCGAGCGCACCTGTGTTCGGCGTAACCAAACAATAAATACCGACACCAAACTCGTATACCTAATGTCGACTCGTGGATATCTCGAAAGCACACAGACCTCTTAATGGAAGAGCGCATGGTATTAAAGGGTTCGTTGGGTGTGCGCCCAATTCTTCGCCAATTCCCCTTAACTGTATGTGCCACCGTGACGGAATCGGTATTAAAAAGCCTGAAACGCTTTTATGTATGTGTCGCATTTCTCTCTGCATACACCTTTCATTCTTCCCTCGACAAGCATCAAACAGCGCTTTCGTCTTCGTGACACGGAGAGCTAATAGCTGTATACAGGCAACGAGGCCCTGCGATGTGTCATCCGCTACTTTTGCTACCTCGCGAACTCAAGCAAGCTTCGCGTCACTTAGACTCCGACACTGGTGTGTGGCTTCTTTAACGCACGATGCAGGCGTGTCTGATTCAGAATCAGTGCAACGTGGTGAAGATCCAAGGCTCGCCGAGGCGCTGGAAGGGATGAGAGGCCGAAACAAACTGCCAAGTGCCAGCGCCAAGTGTTGCCACGCACTCCCGGCCTTCTGGATGAAGTATGTGAGCTGTACACGTTAAGGAAGGGAGTTATGCCACAATAAGTAATGCTGCCTTAAGGCTGCCGATACGCTACGGCTCCGTAAAGTGCGTGCGTCCTTGCGTGCAGGCGGTGGCCTGAGAGGTAAAACGCTTCTGGCTGTTTGGGGAGCGGCAGCAGTTAAGGGAGCTCAGGCACTCGTTAAGGGAATTAAGGCGCTCATTAGCTCATATTAAGTCAGCAGTTATAGGAACCTAGAGAGGCTGGCGGCAATTTAAGTTCGTCTTTTGTTGGATTTAGGACGTTTTGTTACGTTCTTGGCCATAGTCGAGGAAGAACAGTGCAAATCGACAGTAGATGCCGAATCTACGACGTTCGCCCATTAGATTCGGTGCCTGAATGATTATCGCTTTCCCTCCTGGGGAAGCTGGTGAAATGAGGGAGGATCCGCGTAGTTTATGCGTCAATCCATTAGTTTTCTAAATTTATAATTTTCAAATTTCGGAGGGTAGAAAGAGGAGGAAAGATGAGTTGACAATCGAGAATCGCAAATCATATCTGTGAATATGATTGTAATCTGCTTCTGCAGAGCACAGTGCGCAGCAGTCTTTCCAGCAGGACATCAGATATAAATATGTAATTTGTAGATACTTGCTCACGACCAATACTGGCCGAACACAAGCAGAAGTGAAGCCACGCAAGCATTAACCCAATTAGAGAGATATGCACTCTTCCAGCAACTCAAATGGTTTCAGGGTAAATACTTTCCACGCTCTATTACCTTTACTGCTCAAGCACAGTTATGTAAAAACGCACAGATAACACATAAAAATAAAGCGAGAAGGTTAAAAGAAGTAACGATGCTAGACGTTTAAGCTCCCGCACGGTAGCCTTGTTCTAGGCAACTCTGGCTGTAACGTCTCTGAGTATTTTAACCTTCTATCTTATGCGATCCGTAGTGTTTTACACAAATGTGTTATGATCATCCCCGACCAGAAGAGCTTCCGGCAAAAACTAGACCTCTTATTGTTTTAAGTAATATTGCAAGTGTCTTTGCAGAGTCCCATTATGTGTACACTACTGAGGGAATATTTTCGTCGCAAACTTCACTGCTGTTATGGTAGCTTTTTCCGGAGCAATGACAAAACATTCATTACTTCGACGAGTTATCCGCGAGCCATTTCAAGGACTCGCTGTGGCGTAATGTAGACGAGATGACCCAACTGGCGTGGTGAGCGCTGCCTTCGCTTCGCAGATCGGCTGAACAACAGTCATCGTAGTCCTAAAGATTCAAGCGGGGTCTATGTGTGAAGTGCCAGGCGGAAGGCACCATTTTGGAAAGAAATCGAGTAGCTGCGAGACTATAGATACGACAATCACGAATATATATATATATATATATATATATATATCTTTGCGATTTTTGTTCTAAATTAACCGATTGATTTAATGCAGCCATTCCCAAACTTTTCTGCGTCGCGAACCGTTTGACTCGCTCACAGCTCATTCGAGGAGCCGCTTGGGCGTGGCATTTTTCATACGCGATAGCATTTGCTTCCTCAAGGGACCACATCGATTCACGGTGTCATCTCACCAACCTTGAAGGCGCGTCCGACTTCGCCAAAGCTTCGATTCAGCTCGTCCGAGCTCTTTAAGATCACCACGGCCACTGCAGCGACCAGAGCAGCGAAGCACAGGAAGGATGTAGCGGCGCACAGCCACAAACAGGCCCGAGAACCACCAGCGTCGCCAACGGCTGCAGGCCGCAGCTGAACCTGGCAGGACGCAGGAGGCTGGGCTTGGCACGCAAGTCTCGCATTCGTCTATACAGTGTGTGGATTCCTAGCTCAAGATTTAAATACGGCGAGAGGAAGTGGGCTCGAGAACGTCCAACATTTATGTCGATTTTTTTTTTGTCGCGATGACAGTGCTATACCCGTGTCGTATATCGACAATAGGACAGAAACTACTTTCGCTACAACAGACCGTGTCTGACGACAGGAAGTAACACATAAAGTATTTGTGCAACTTACAAAAGAGGGTCTGACGTAGTGAGAGCAGTGTGCCCCATAAAAATACAATATGGCAAAAATGGCTGTCGTTACAATGGCAGCACAATAGGTCCTGCTGCCTTTTTCTGCTGTGTTCGGCTTCCCGAAATGACGTAGTGGTGCCTCACGATCCCATTTTAGCCTGCTTGTCCTTAGCCATACGCTAAGCAGAGCTTCGTTCCATTAGGTGAACTGTGCGGGTAAAGCAACGGACAAAGAAAAGTCGAAAAAAAATAAAGAAAGAGGGAAAAGGCTAGCCGAAGAATGTTCTGTGCGACGGAAGAAATGTTGCTCCGCTAGTTCCCGCGTTTTTCATTTTGCTTTACCTTAATCGTACCCTTTTCTCCGTGCTGTGTTCCACCATGCAGGGAAGGGTCGATTCACTAGTCTCGCCGCCCTCCTTCACGACGTCTGTGTGTGCGCGGAGCGTCTGTTGGTTGCAAGAGCTATGCGTGCACGCCAGCTCATGCACCGAGGAACCACTAATGACCACGCTATTGACCAGAGCCACGCGGAACCACGTGTACACTCAAGTAGAATGCGCGTACATCACGCTACATTTGACACGTGTACATGTCTCGAGTGGCGCCTGTGCACGTGGGTTGGACGTATGCATACCTGTCGGTCTTGGGAAAGCGCCGTCCCACCGTCGGCTTCGGAAAGCGCTGGAGCACGAGGAGGGCGGTGGAGTGGTAGTCGAGGTTTTTTCAAGGGTGCCGGTACCACCTGGCCGGAGAGCATCGTGGCGAGGGATGGAAAGCATTAATGGGGCGGTCGCCGATGAAAGCTATAGGCCTTATCAATCGTGAGCCATCCACAACATGCAGAAAATAAATAAAGATAGGCATGAAACGGCAGGTTTTCCATAACGCAGGTAATCTTTTGTATTGCACGCTTACCTACACCTAGGAAAAAACGGCCACCTGGCTACGAAACATATTATATCACGTCGCCATTTTCGTCGAAATACTTCAGACTTGTGTTATTCATTGTTACACGTTACGCTGTCTGTGACTGCATGCTGCCGGCAAGCGAAGATGATGCATGCACTCGACAACCTGCTGTGATCCGAAGTGGATTCGGAAGCTTCGGACAACTACTCGAAAAATGGTACAATATACAGATGGAAAGCGGAAATCAGCACATTTGTGTCATTTAACCCGCAAAACATTAATCGAATATTTTGTTATAAAGCCTATTCGCAATTAAGTACCAATGGATTGACCAGAAGGTGTAGGAGCGTCAGATTGGTATTTGCACACCGAAGCAATGATACGCACAATATGGTGTCGGAAACTACTGAGACGCCATCGCTGACATTTAGCGAAACCATCGCCTGGAAACCACCTGTTAAAGCGGTTGAAAGCAGAAGCTACGCTATCTTAAGGGCGTGACGCGTCGTTCCAGTGTCGGTCCAGGGGGCACACACAACTGAAACATAGAAGTAATACAGAAGTATAACATAGAACATAGAAGTATAACTTCCTTATGTACCTCAATGTTATTGTTTTGTTTTCCCTTTTTAACATGTTCTGATTAAGATTCAAATTCTTTATTATTTTGATATGTTATGATATTTTGAAAATTGTAAAACTTGTGCTGTTGTTTGCTGCAAAGTGTCAACATGTTTTGGGTGTTGCAGCCTTTGTCAGGCAAGAATACTGCCTTTTGCTGCAGCTCCTGAGACAGCTGTATGTCTCAAACAACAAATAAATGAAATGAAATGAAATAATGGCAGAAATGTTTTTTCACATTTCGGCTGTCGTAAGCCGCTGCGATAAAAAAAGTTCTGTAGTAGCAACAGACATTTCTTCATTGCAATATGTTATGTTAACGT
>NC_134571.1:24082616-24110116 GCF_050947875.1 Dermacentor variabilis
ATGGAGACATAAGACGTCAGCACAAGGCCAGTTAACGTCAGTAGTTTTGCAAAGGTAATTGAATCCCCGAAGTTTTGTACGTCTTTGACAAAGGGCCGATTCTTCTGTAGTGCCGTGAGCAGACCGAGCAATGTTGTAGCTGTGGTCGCTATCCACGATGTCGCACTACCGTCACCTGGAAGCCTCTGAAAAATGACATGAGGTCTTCTGTCGGGCAAAATAACGGAAATCTCTTTCGCCGCGAAAGTAACATGCCTGTCTTTTCTTCATTCCTCGCCTCCCGTTATGCCACCTTTCCCTTTTTGATGGCGGCGTTTGAGTGTTTGAGATTTGGTATGCACTATTTGTCGACGTTGTTATTCTTACAAAGTGATAGCCGAAAGCATCAACTGATGTTTTAAACTCGTTTATTATTTTCCCTTATTTTACTTTTCTTTCTGTGATCTTTGTATGGCTGTGCTCGTCGCTTTTTTGTTATTTATTTTTCTAGTTCTTGTTTTGCTTTATATGTCCTACTTCTTTGTGACATTTAAACCCTTTGCTCTTGCGTTGCGGTCCTTTAATTTCTTTCCCCTTCTTAAGTTTCCACGGTTGCTTAATTTTTTTTTTAATTTGCTTTGTACATGTGGGATATGAAGCGTGTGAGTGTCGCACGATGGGGAACTGGGCCCAATATATTAAAAAAAAAAAAAGCTGTTCCGAGAGAATTGTTCGTAAGAGAAAGCTCCAGTCAATCTTGATGCTGCACATAATATTAGCGAAGGCGGCCGGCCAATGGAAAAAAGCACTCACGAACTAAAAGCTTGGCGGATTAGGCCGCTGCAGTTATATAGGGAGCTGGGCATAGTCTAGCTGCGGCTTCGCAGCTTTTTCCTGTTACCCGCATTCTTTCCTCGAACCAAATAAAACTTTTGATTTACCTCTTGGTTTATTGACTTCAAGCATATCGATGTTAGCCGCGGGGTTGATAGTAAACAGTACCACCTTCGAATCACAGGACGCGATCAATCTGCGAGATTGTCTTTCATCGATGAGGCTAAGTGCGGCACGAAGAGCTGCAAGATCTTACGCCGTCGACGTGTGCGCGCGCGAGAGATAGATAGATAGATAGATAGATAGATAGATAGATAGATAGATAGATAGATAGATAGATAGATAGATAGATAGATAGATAGACAGACAGACAGACAGACAGACAGATAGATAGATAGATAGATAGATAGATAGATAGATAGATAGATAGATGCTATTTATTAGAAAAAGAGATTCTTGCCGGCGCATATACAACCGCTGACATGCTACTCTGTACAGGGATGGAGAACGGGCCTGTCGATGTGAAGTGAAACGTCCTCAACCTGATGACGGTGGGTGGGTCAGGTTGAATAGACTTCGGCTGTGACGGGCAGTTCAAAGCGAAGGAGTCGTGGCCCTTTAGTATAAATACGCACGATGATTTGATTTGATTGATTGATTGATTGATTGATTGATTGATTGATTGATTGATTGATTGATTGATTGATTGATTGATTGATTGATTGATTGATTGATTGATTGATTGAGTTTAACGTCCGAAAGCGATGTCGGACCTATATGAGAGACGCCGTAGTGGGAGACTCCGGATAAACTTTAACCACCTGGCGTGCTTTAACATACACCCAATGCACGGTACACGAGCGTTCTTGCACATCGACCCCATCGATATGCGGACTCCGCGGCCGGGACTTGAGCCCGCGACCTCGTGTTCAGCAGCGCAACGCCGTAGCTACTAAGCCACCGCGTCGAGGAAATGTATACTTAGTCGATGTATATATTTCGTTCTAGATGACAAAGGAACATTGCTTAAAAGGAGACCTCACATCGGGCACTCCAATCCAAATACACGATTACGAAGCGATTGTTCTGCTCGGAATCCGCTGAATCGATTCTGAGTAGTTTTGCTATAACATAGAAAAGAAACTTAAGATATACCAACTGTTAGGAGCAGCCTTGTTAGTGCCAAAAATGCAAAAAAAAAGAAGTATCTTATTTACGAATACCGCCTCATAACTCCTCAATGGAATGAGAGATCACAGTACTGTGAACTGCACAAATTAAGAATTCCAGAGCAGACAAAACTGACATAATATACGCAGGCGTGGAATATGCCGCTAATATGTGGATGCGACTTTTTGCATATCTGTAAATAAAATAGACATTTTAAGTAATCTGGAAAGTGGCGTACCGGGTAATAACTTTTAAGTTTCCCGGAATTAAAAAGAATCACCTGTGACAGATAGTATAATTCTTGCTCTTGAGCTGGGTTACTCGAAGAGGCAGACATTACTAAATCGAAACACATTTAAACTAATTAACAAATATTAACTAATGGACTTCTTAATTAATTACGACACTTTGCGGTAATTACGGCACCGGCAATTACTTTACGAATTGTAGCTGGTGAGCTTGCAAGACGTGTCCGCTTAAAATGAATATCCAGGATGATACTATTTTCCAGTTATTATTTCCCGAAGTATCGGACGAACTACATGGGCGTTCCAGTTAGTTTTGTGCTTCAATGCACAAAATAGCGTTTTGGTAAGAAAGGTAAGCGGAACAACACTTCCTTTTTACGGCGAGTTTGACGGCGCATATCTCCAAACTTGTGCCATTATGGAAATTCATTGCAAGTGGGTCGACCTTGCAAGCTCACCGACTGCAATTCGTAAATTACATGTGCCATAAAATAATTAATTAAGAAGTTAATGAGTGATATTTTAAACTATATTCGAACCATATATGCTTCGATTTATCGTGCAAGTAATGCCCTCCTCTCTGAGTAATCCAACTCAAGAACTTGAACTACACGTTATCTGCGACAGGCGATTTTTTTAAAAAATTACGATAAACTTAAAAATGAGCGCCTCATATAATATTTGTCTGGTTCAACCATTTCTAGTAGATCCAGCTTACGGAGCTGCAATAAGTTTTTAGCACGGAATTACGCAGTTGTAAGCCGCCTGCTTCCATTTAATTTTTCTTTAGTCTCAAATTGCCGTGTAATGTGTAAGCTCACTACTGCAGCAAATGCAATCTAGCCTGTCCTGCTGCGAAGCAATGTTTCTGTAGTGTTTATGACTGGGAGTGGCGTTTACGAACGTTTACTCCTGCAGTACTGGAATGGCCGGTAGCCCGACTTGCGACTTTTGTGGTTGCGAGGAAACCCGCGAGCACTTGTTGTGTATCTCTCCTCGCTACGACATCGAACAACTCTCTCTCTCGGGACAACTTTAGACTGGCTGGATTCGGAACAATTTTTCGAGTAAAAAGTACTCAGACCGTGGCCACATCCGTCGCTGGTGCAAACTGGTATGCGCACCAGTGCAGTTCTTGAAGTGCACCGGTCTTAGAGTGACCGTTTGTAGTCTTTCTGTGCATCTTCGGCTCAGAAGGCAGTGAAGGCACTTTTGTGCTTTCTCAGAGCGTCTGGTTTGCACGAGCGGCTTTGAATCAGTGACTGCTTGAGCACGTCTCTATACCCTCTTTCTCCCTCTCTCTCTTCCCCTTCTCTCTTACCCCAGCGTAGGGTAGCCAACCAAACTCCTGACTGGCTAACATCCCTGCCTTCCTTATATCCCCCTCTCTTTCTCTTCGCGTGTACACACAGTGATCACTCTCTCTTCCTCTTTCTACTCCCCCTTTCCCTTACCCACAGTGTAGGGTAGCAAATAGACCGCTCGTCCGGTTGACATTTCTGCCTTTCCTCTCCTTCTTTGCTTGCTTTTTCTCTCTCTTTTTGGTTTATAGATTTTGGATAACTTTTGAAGGAGTTAGTGAAGGCTGTATATATGATTACAAAGAAGGCGCCAAATAAAACAACAGACGAAGGAAGGAGACTACAGAGGCCTACGTGTCTCGTGTCTCCTTCCTTCGTCTGTTGTTTTACTTGGCGCCTTCCTTGTAATCATGCATAGCCAACTCGCCCACCAGCACGTGCTCTGTATATATTGCTTTCTACGGTTGGCAGAGGTTTTCTTTGTCTCTTACATTCAACAACTTTCGTTCAAGGCGGTTCAGTGGTGTCCCAGAGTGAGCGTTTTTGCATATACTCACATGCTTAGTGAAAGTCGAATAAACGCGGCCAACCAGTGTAGACAAAGAAATGAAGACGTTAGGAATACGTTTAAGTGCTACGCCATGGCTCCCGCCTTTACGCCAAGTGCCATCTAAGCGTCTATTTGTATTTTTATAGGAAAATCCTAGTTTATCGGTCTCGAGCTAAAGCGCACGAGTGCTTCCCTAGATGCTTGGCATCAGTTATTATTACATTTAACTTGAGTCAATAAAGGAACTTACGCCTGTTAGATAGAAAACCGGCAGTAACGAGTCCCTTCCCATCGTCGCAGAGCTCTCCGTCGTATATTCAGTCGTTGCGAAAGTTTACTTGGTCCCATGATGTGGGGTGCCAACCCGGCAGATTTGCAAAGCTACAATGCGGGTCGTCCCGGAGAGTGAGCGAACGCCACAAAGGGAAGACTAGGAGTGCGAGGGCAATCTATACAGAGGCGTCACCGGGACTCACGAACGTCTGTGTTTCGCAAGACGGTTCCGCCTCGCCGAGGGAACCGAAAGGAAGGCAGAAGGAAATTAACTGACGGGGCGAGAGTTGGGGGCATGGCGTATAGAGATCAGGAGCACACCTCACCGTGGCACGACGAGATAGCGGGCTCGTCTGACGAAGATCTCCGACCGGCTTTCTCTCCGTCGCCTTTCGGAGAGGAAATAAGAGCCACGGCTCCCATTTCCACGCCGAGATCGTCCTGGCGTTCAGAATGCGATGGCCTATCCCGGGGCGAAAGCTGCGCCGGCGGCAGCGATGAAAGGCTTCTCCTGCGCCCGAATCGCGCCCACCCATTTCCGAAGAGCCAAAGGAGCAAGAGGCACGCGGATAACGAAAAAAAAGTCGTGCTCTTTTGGCCACGTGTCGTACCGGCTTGTCGTTGCTTCTTGCTTGTCTTTCTTTTTTTTTTGTTGCTTTGCCTATGTGATGTCAATGAGTGCACGTGTCTCTAAGTCGGTGCACAATTTTATCCTTGCCAGCGTCCCTTTTGAGAGAGAAAACTCCATTCCGTGTCAGTGCAGAAGAATTTTGACGTCTGCGTATGTCTATCGAAAAAAAAAAGAGAGGAGAAGAACTGATGAGGTAGGAACTAAACCTTGTACCCGCGAAAAGAAAAAGAGGAAGCAGGAAAACAGGAAGAAGAAAAGAAAGAAATACGCGGGCGAGTGAAGAGCAGCGGCAGTTCACATGCCATCTTTTCAGTTGAAAATCTAGCGTGTCTTCTAGTCGTTCTCGTCCTGGTTTTTCCCGGTTCGTTTAACTTTTTCACACCTTTTCCGCCATCCTCGTAGAAGATTTCATCCTTACTGCATGACATAGAAAACGATACAAAATAGTACGCGTAAGCCTTTCTTTTTCGTGTCCATAGCAAAAAGCTGGATGGCTTCTTGGCTGTCAGAAAAATTTTCAGTGCGATAGCATTTTAACATGGTACTTCAACTTTCGCTTGTAATTAAGAGCTACTTCGACATCGGCTTCGCTCATTGTGAACGTTGCGTTTAACTACTTTGTTTTTTGACGGCCTCACTTAGACTCTGCATCGGGCTTCGCTTTTACAGATCAACACGATTGAGTCCACCGAGAACTCGACCAAGTGAACCCTATAGACACCCTCCGTTACAAGGAAGAGAATGATCCCGAGATTAAGACCTTTAGTATCATTCCCTGTTATCGACAACATGTGGCCGGTGGCGGAGATCTCTAGATGCGGCATGACGTATGCGTACGTAAAGGAGCCCAAATTAAAAGTTCCAGTCAATGAAATACAGTCGCCGACACTCATCTGCAATTCCCGCCATTCGTCGTAGGAGGGAAATAAGGTACTCTTCTGAGAGACGAAAACAAAACGGGAATTGCGCAGATCCCACGCACTGCGGATACCTTATGCGAAGCATTTCGTAGGTACCTGGCTATCCAGCAATGTTTGTGGTTACGCAAAACTATACGAGCTGGACCTTCGTCTTCTTGTAGGTTGAGCACACTCTAAAAAAATCCACGCTTATCTAAGCGTGCGTTGGCACTTTTTTGAAACGCTTACCGATCACAGTGATGAGCAACTCCTCTTCATGCTTAGCAGACGTGATTCTTAGCAGACCCTTGTTCCTACGCTTATTATGGCGTGACGAATCTCCACGCTTAGAGATGGTTCCCGAGGGGGCAAGGTTGGAGTGAGGAGCATGCCCGATCCCCCCTTGCCCCTTCTCTGCATGCGTTGGAACCAGCGAAGAAGCACCGGCCCTTGCCGGCTTGGGCGCTTGGGTCGCTTCTCTGAAGCGAGCTTTGCTCACCAAGCTCTTCGCAGTCCTCTTCTTTTGTTTCGACATCGCAGAGTGTGACGAACCAGGACGCCATGACAGTGGCAGCATGCCGGCGAAGTAGAAGCCGAGTATACTGCAGAGAGGTTGCGCAAGACGCTCCCGCCGGTCACACTGAAACTAACCTACTAAGAAGGGGCTTTGCAAAGCCCTGGTACATTTCAACGGCGCCAAGGAATGTAAAACGTAAACAAGCCCCTCGGTATCTCCTCGCACAAAAGGACGAATGCCCTCTCAACCTTGCTCTGCGGCGCCTCGCGTTCGAAGATAGTAAGCCTTGTGTATGCGATAGGGAGGCCAGGACAGAATTTCCCGCATTAAAATCGTCATGCTATTGCACTATTTCTCCTATTGTTGGCCAAAAATACCTGATCAAGTTTTTTTTACTGGCCTCTTCCTCTAAGAAAGACGGATACTCTAGGCAGCGAAAAAAGAATGACACACATATTTCTTCCTGGGGTAAACCTTATATGCATAATATTAATTCCCAGAAGATATGATGTAATGAAACGTTGATGCTTAAGAGCGAAACTTAAGAGTTAAAACATTTTCAGATTTCTCAGAAAGCGTAAGTCTTTATAGGAGTGTGATTTAAATGTGCAACGCACTGAACAAATCCTTTAATCTTGTTTGCGCCCATGATATTTCTTTGCTTGTTCTTGCCTTTAAGTTAATTGCACAAAAATTGGCCATATGCGCCCGGATATGTTACATATTACATAAAATAAAGGCATAGGCGCATCGCTAGCCCCTTTTCTAGGGATGTGTCATCACTGATGTTACTCGTTTCCTGCGCACAGCCGCAGATTGTTTCTCCCCAGACAATGTATGGTTTTATAAGCTCACTTAGCGCTATATGAAAAAAAAAGAGAAAGAAAGAAAAATGTCTTAATAGCCAAAATATTACGTTAGAGGTGAAAACATGTTTCTTTTAGAGCAAGTGTGGTAACGAAGACCGCTTGCTTTTTTATTGCTTTAACACTGATTGCGCTTCTGACATTTCTCCTGCTGACTGCTCTTAACACGTCGCAGTTTGGAAGTTCTTAGAAGTAGGCGATATGGGAAAGATGGTCAAATCACCGCAGTAATGAGATCATGTATTGCAAGCCTGACCCGCAAGCGCGCTTCTAAAGCGACGTATGAAAGCTCAGAAAATTTCAGTATTTTTGATAAGATCACAAGGCGCTTTTCCAATTTTTGTCCATTTTAATCTATCCTACTTCCAAACCTTTATGCGCTTTCAAATGTGACCTGAAAAACAAAACAATAATGTGTAAAACGCATTTAGGTGAGACACATAGCTGTAACTGATTTTAATCCATCATGTTCTTTATAAAAATAAAGTTTAGAAATTCGAACACAGCTGGCAACGCTTTCGATAAAACCTTTCAATACTTAAGCAAAAATTAGCTAAAAAAACGTAGTTGCGCTTAATTCCCAACCCAATGGAGATGGAAATTTTGTCAAGAATGACATTCTACGTGAACTTATCACACGTGAACTCTTACTGCGGGCATAGATGGGTTTGCAGCTGGAAATCAAGAGCTGCAACAGGAAAAGTATGTTCATTGAACACAGTCACACTTCCGCTCTTTAAAGCCCGAACTGTAAAATATGCGGAGCTACACTAGATATAGATATCCTAATTCAGAGTGCAATTGAGGTTGCAAATTAAGTAGCACGTGTGGTTGCAACCTCGCATGCGGCGCTTCGGAGATACAGGTTGCTGTCAGTCGACAAATGGCGCACAAAATTATGAATTTTCACTTTAGCGGTAGCGGTATAATATAAGCGGCATACGCTGCAACTACACGGAATACACGGCATATCACATTGATGCGCCACTAATAGAGTTCTAAATCCTGAGAAGAAGCACGGTGCAAAATGCAGAGTGACAACTCCCAGCTCGCGACCCTTGCCCGAGGCGAAAGGCACAGAGCGAATGGTGAGCTGGCGAATATAAAACAAAAACAACAGAAATCATGGGAATTTGGTACTTCAGCACAATAAACTGAACAATTCAAAGGCATTTAACAGCCCGCGGGTGTTAAAACTTGTTAAAAAAGCACGCGGCTGACTGCTCTGTATTTCGATCAACGCTACTGGTCGCGCAAAAGGTTCTCGCTTTCCAATAAATCTACCATTACGGCAAATTTTGCGCCACACATAATACAAGCACACGCCCGAAATCACGACAGATTGGCAGTTAGTCGCTACTTAATAAAAACGAACCATAACTAATGTTCTTACCTGTATATTTCGGTTGTCCATGAAATAGGTGAGGGACCGCAACATATCCATTATCCATATGGAAATGCTGCTCTGAAGCCGTCAGACCGCGGTGAATTCTCTCTCGTAAACTCGGCGTAGAGCACAATGTATGCATACACCACCCGCGTTGTACGCCATTACTGTCTGTAGAAGTGAACACGGCGGTCCACACCAACTCTGACAATTAGATCGAAAGCTCTGTGCTGCAATGAACGAATGTCGATCGTGGCAGTCCGCCAGAAAATCCACACCACGAATGGCCGAGCGCAGACTTCAAAACGCCACGGTCTCCTTCAGCCTCCCCCCCAAAAGTTTTTCATTTCCCGCAGGGCAGTGAGAAGACGCAGAGCATTGCTCTCCCTCGCCCAGGCTCCACGCAGATCACGTGATATATCACGAATCCCCTATTCGGATTTTTATAAGCGTGATGGAAAGTTCCCGCGCAAGCGCTCTTCGGAAGGTCAAGCGTGTGATTTGCGTTTGTCACGTGTAGGCGGCTCGCTCACGCTCGCACAAGACAGAACCTTGGTAGGCTGTTTTGTTTTCACGCTTGCATGAAGGAATATCACGCTCATTTTTGGTCACGTAGTGCTTGAAACGTCATCCGCGCCTCATTTACATGCGCGTCACGCTTAAACTTACAGTTTAGCGTGAGATTCAGCGTGGAATTTTTTAAAGTGTAGTTGTGTGTGTGGATCGCAAGCGCATGTGCACGTCACAACATCAGCACGACGACAATCATGCTGTAGATGATCGTATGACGACGATGACAAGATATCTACGCCGACCATTCCACTCTAGCCAATAATGCATGCCGATTGTAGGATTCTTCATAGGAAGTGGACGAGCGTAAGCGAAATACGCCGATTGTGACGTCATCAGCGACTACGTGTTATACGATCGTACGTACACACGGCTATTTTATGCGGCGCATGTTGAAACGACGATTGAATTTGTAATTTGGTGGTGAGAACTTAAAACTTGAATACTTTGGGCGATCACAAAGCCTGTACAACGTCGCACAGTTTCTGCGTAGCCTTGGCTGCTACGAGGCGTTAAGGTACTGTGCAAAGCGTGCCGGTCCCTGACATAGCCTCCAAGCGCGAGCTGTTATAAGGAAAGAATACAACGAAGTTGCATGGGGTAAACGCGCCGAGTGTTTCAAAGAGCTGGCTAACTTTGGAACGAGAGAAGCTTGCGTGCCATCATAAATTTCAGAAATGCCCGCGTAGATGCAAGGTATACGACGCAACAACTAATTGAAAGTCTTGCGCACACGCGTGATGCCCTGAAGCACACGATTGAACAGCCAGAGTATAGTTTGAGTTGCTTGAAGGTTTTGTGTCTGTGATGGCCTCCTGAAGGCCATTTAAATTAATACAGTTAAGCCAAATGATGTATTAATATTGCTTAGCACCAAGTGACTTGCTTTGTACGTGTGTACTGTACTGTACTGTGCTGTACTGTGTAATATACTGTGTACTGTTGCTAAGAAGGCAATAAAGGAAAAAAGAAGCCATCATGGCCTAATAGTTAGAGCTTCAGGCTGCCGTGATCGGCGGCAGGGGTAAGATATTACCACATCGGCCACACACTAATTTTGTTTAAGCAAGGCGAGACAGGAACCTACTTACCTACATGCCACAAATTGCCAAGAATGAGGCAAAGGATACTTTGCTTTAAAATAGTGGGTCTTGACATCGGCAGAATGCCAGCGGCACTACCGGAACAGGTCTTACCGGTCTCTCGTGTTTAATAAACTGGTCGCATACGAGCAATAAAGAAAGGAAAAGAAGCGAACGCGTAAACAGAGTGGGCGAACGAGAACATCGCCGTGGCGTGACACTGCAGTGCTCCCTCCCTTCCCTTTCGCTCAAATAGGGAGCGCTGGTACACAGAGAGCCCCATAACGGGGAGCCGTTCGCTTCTCAAAGTGAGCCACGCGCGTTCACGGCACACTCTCGTCCGGCGCCATAGACACACACTCGAAAGTACGTCCGAGCCTGTGCGCACAAATGGACGTTGCGTGGCACAGCACTGAAGCGACTTTCGGGGGTCCGGTTGAAAAGAGCGGCGATAGGACGGCGGACATTCGTGCGCGCTGCGGCTCATGCGACGCCCAAGCGGGAAACGTGTCGCGACACTGCATGCCACTGCAGTGCAAAGCTGTTTTTTTTTACGGCAAGATAGAAACATAAAGAAGAAAGCCAAAAAGAGTGGCAGGATAAGTATATAAAATGTTAGTTATTGTCGTAGAAATGAAACCTTGGTGCGCTGACGAGGTCTTTTCCCACCTCGTCGCGCACGTTCAGCGACGAGCGGCACCTACAGGAACCAGACGTGCATAAGCATTCTATATTTCAAACACGGATCGAATATTGCCTTTCCGCATCGAAGTATTTGACTCGCGAGCACGATATTTGATTACTTTAGAATATTAGATTTCGGCCGAATATACGCAGCTACTATACGTCCACGGGAGCCTGCTCGTCCTGCTAGAGCGTCTGAAGTTCCCGTTGCAAAGCAACCAGATACTGGTGACCATGAACGTTCTGTTAATTCACAAACAGCGCGTTCAGTATTTTTAAATAAATCTTAATATAGCACGACGGAAACCGAACGAAATAAATTTATATTTTCACTTAAAACAGCAGCAATGACCTAGGTAATGGGCTGAACCTGACCACCCATTGGCAAAAATTCGCCAACTATGGCAAGACACGATGTGTGGTGGATTCGCGAATGAAACCCTCGCCTATATGGGAGGGCGGGGGGGGGGGGGTACGTCCGCACAATTACCAATAAGTAAGCGAAACATATTTGCAAAAAAGCTCCGTTTCCTAAATAGAACTTATGTGGAACGAATCGGCTTGAGCAACAGTTTTTCCTTTGCTAGAGATTACACTGCTCCTAAAGAACGCTTTCTTTTTGCTTCAAACACTCAAAAAGAATTCTGTAAAATTTGTTCTAGTCACGTAAATGCAGATGAAGTATGTAATCAAGTGGACATCGTTAAAAAAGCAATATATTCAATAAACAAAAGGATTAAATACATTACTTCTTAGCTACAAGCTATACGGCACACGTTTATATTGGAAAGCTGAAGGGAGGCGTCACAGCAGTCTACTTCTGTGTTTTTTTTTACTTTTCATGATCGCCATGTATACAGACCGAAATAACTATAGCGTCCAATTATTCGTGCAATTTACCCGATTACGCACGCAGCACCTCAAAGTGAGGCTCGCGATGCAACCCTCCTGTGGCCTAGTAGTGCGGCGTAAAATAGTGCTGCGCCATACCGCGCGCAGAAGCGGTCTGACCCTCCCCTGCGGCCGAAGTGACTATACGTACAAACGCGCTTTGCGGAGCCGCCCATCGGGATCAGCTCGTGGGAAGAGCAAAGTGCAAGGGCGGCTTCATCTTTTACGCCACACTTTTATGTCACACAGGGGTTGGAAATGACATGACGTACACCCGGTTAGTGACAAGAGAAGCCAAAGCGAACAAAGAAGTCGTAAGTCACGGTAACACGTGAGGCAGGCACCGAAAAAAATACCTTGATATGCCTCATACGCCGGGCCGAGATTAATAGACGGACTGAAGCGCAAGACGTCTATATACACTCAAATGCGAGTGATAATTTCTTCCCGCGAGGACATGGGATATTGGGACATGGATATTTAGGAGAAAAAATATCTGAGGTTCTACGTCCCATAACCACGATTTGATTATGAGGCACGCCGTAGTGAGTGACTCCGGACTAATTTTGAACGCGTGGGATTCTTTAACGTGCAACCCAGTGTACGGTACATATACTCGTATTTAGGAGATGTGTGCTTCGGCTCCTCCTGAAGTTCCTCCGCGATAAAGGGTTGGAAAGTAAATGGTGAACCGTGTGGGTCGTCATGGGTTGGAAAATGCGCAATGTATCGGGCTCTGTGTCAGCTTGCTTTTGGTACAACTGCTTTTGTCCTGTGTGTTCCTGCCTTCTGTCTTCGTCATATTGTACTGCCCTTTCAAGATATTGCTTTTGATACCTGGTGTTGTTAGCTACACTGCGAAGTGTTTCAGACCGTATCGGGTTTGATAGCTAGCGTAAAAGCTTTTGCAAGGCTAGGTCCGCCTGCTGTAAGCAATAACTCTCGTCCTCACCCTACTCTCGGGCCAAGAGACGACAGTTAGAGCCTCGGAGTTTGCGATAGATAACCTTCTAATAAGGCTTGTTCGTTATAATGTCCTTAGGCACTTTTGCGGGAAAGGTTTGCGAGGCGGTCAGTCGATAAATGGCTAGCACTCGTGAAACAGCAGGCCATTGACCTGAATTTGTCTCGCCTGTCGGCCAAAGTGAAGAAAGCCAAGAGCCTCACCTTGGATGTCTTCTTCACTGTTAAAACGCACAAGCCGTCCATGCCGTTCCCTGCTACTGTTTCCAGGCGCGATTCGTGGTGTTGTGTCGTCTCTGGCTGCCTCCAGAAGCACCTGGACTCACTTCGCGTTGTCGACCCATTTTGTGATTCTGAGCTCCGGTGACCTTGTTCATTATCTAGTGAAGCAGAAACCTCAGAGCTGCATCGCTTTCAGCCCGGAATCGACGTAGAGGACCTGTATTACTCGATTCCACATGCACAGTTGTTAAAAGAGCGTTCGGCAGTGCGTAGTGGTTGATAATGACGAGCCGCTTTTTCGCAACGCCTCTGTTATCTCTGTTGCGCCCTTTCTCGAGCTGTTACGCTTTTATTTTCACGTCACGCTAGTAGCTTGGTATGGCAATGTTTTTGTCCAGAGATGTCGAGTATGTGTTGGGTCGCAGTTGGCACCGGCAATTAGGCATATTTTCTTATCCGATGTATACAGGGCTTGTGTGGTATCGAACTTGTGTGGTATCGAACTTTTGTGGCACTGTGCGGAAGGTACTCGGGTACGCTGACGATATCGTCTTTCAGCTACTAAATCTGTCAAATCAATCTTTCAACAGCTGTTGAAAGATTGAGTAGCTGTGCTACATATGTAAGCAATCGGTTCAGTTATGGTGTTAACCACGCAAACAAATTCGTTTCTTGCTCAGCTTCAGAAGTGTGTTCCGTGCCTTTCTCGCGCGGGCACACATATGTTGGCCAAACCGGCAGATGTTTCAACACCATGCTAAAGCACTCGAATTCCGCAAAAGGGACTGCGCACACGCATCTCGCAATGCATACGATAGACTGCAAGTCGCATAAGTGTGCACCCTATGTGGAAAAAAAAAACAGTCTTATACAAGCACAAAGACCAAACGACAAGAGAGGTAATAGAAGCCCACAAGATAAAGAAAAAGTGGAAGGGGTGTGTCAGCCACGCCTCCATAGCGCTTCAGTATACTGAAGTTGCTTTTAAAGGTGTGTCTTAACACGTGGCAGATTTTTTGGTGGGCGTATTTTATCTGTTTTTACCTGCTCTTTTTGAAGATTTGTGACATTTCGCGTTTTTTAAGTTTCTATACTTTCGAATAAACCTTTAGTTGCCAGTAAGCGCTGTGTCTTCTCTTGTGCCTTTGATTTTGTCCTAGTATATATTTCGCGATCTCATTGGACATTTACTATTCTGACATCCCTGGCATCTGGGAATGCATTATCAGTGACTTCTGATGAACCAAATGAGCTCGCGTCGTGCGGCTGCACAATTCACGTTATGCATCATTTTATATTGGGTCCCGAGTTCTTACAGAAAAAGCTCATCTTAAGAGCGTTTCTCGATTGGCCGGCGTGCGGTCAGCCGCCACTCAGGATTAGCGATATATAGCGATTGGTGTGATAACGAGGCGACCGCTGCGACAGTAGCCAATGTCGGACCAAATTTGCACACGGAACAGAAATAATGTTGCTGAAGCTGCTAATTTCGTTTAGCACGAGGGCGTATAAGAGTTAACCATTTTGTAGTATTTCGCAATGTGAACCTCCCTGCCTTTCCTTCTTGTCTATCTCTAGCTGAATGCTTGCCGCAGTGATAGTAGCCACAGAACACAGCCTAGCGAGCGGTATAGGCCAAATTTCTGGGACCCGATTCACATTCACTGACACTTCTGATCGCTCATCACGAGGCAAGAGCGTCCGAATGCGCATGCTCCGTAGCGCGCATGCTCCGTATGCGTTGGAAATGATGCTTGCGATTGAGATCAAAAGCGCAAACGCTTCCGAGCATGAGCTCAGCAAAGCTCATGCTCGGGGGTGTCAAATGACGTAACGGTCAGATGAGCGATGCAGCATGGGTTGTCGTTTGGAGTGTTTCATTTTCTTTGAACCCCTATAGCGACTGGCGTCGGCGACACTGGGGTGATAAATGAAAGCGTCGATTCTCGCGCCCTCTGGCCGGTGCAAGGTGCCTGTACAGTATGGAGGACGGTGTCTTGTTTTTCGCGAATTCAATATGCCGTATCTCCGAGGGCTCTGACAGCTCTCTCCGTTGTAGGTGATGCGGACGTCGTAAGTGAAACGTACGCACTCGTAAACAAATAACATTTTATTTCACCTATGAAGCAATCGATACATAAGCTACGCAGCCGGTTTGTGGGTTTCCTTTGTTTTGTATTAGTTTCGTCATCTTTACTCTTCGTTTCGATTTGTATACCGTTTCAGAGAGCAACAATTTGCGAGAGCACGTGCGTGTACACAGCGCAATAAATAAGCAGCAGCCCCCTGCTCCCATTCGACACTTCGTCTTCACTCCTACAACTTATGGACAAAAACGGCCGAAAGACGAGACACGCTTGGCCAGTCCTCTGCATGTCTACGTCGTCAAAACATGAGGCAATCATCAGAGCACCAGGCACCGATCAATTTAGGCAGCAAACGGCAGTACCGATTTTTCTTTGTTCCCGTTTCACAGGAGGCAAAGGCGCAAGCAATCAAATCCGTGGCATTTGGTTGCAGTCTCATGATATGACGGCAGTTATTGCGCAGTATGCGCTGCGCATGAGTGCTCGGAAGCTATCCTCATGAAGCGCAATCATTTGCACTACAATAAATGAACGTTTCACAGACATCTTAATCAATTACCGTTCGGTTTTCAAATCCCACAGCTAAACTCTCGGCCGTATAATGCCGGGCATTTCCGTATTAATGAATGCTAAACTATAGGCTAGAATGGCAGATGACATTTTTCTGCATTACCGAGCAAGTCTGTCGTGTGTATAGCGTGAGCACAGGCTTGGTAAGCCGTAAATGACGTACAAACGAAACACAGGTGGCGACACCAGCGCAAAATTGAATTCAGCACCAGTTCCCCATGAAGCCGCGAATTTTGACAGTCAGCCCGTGGCTTGACTGCTTATTGATGCACGTTGAATAAATTGCATCCAAAAGTAAGCAAGCAATAAACCTGTTAACTTCATGGAGCTCTAGCGGTGCAAGGTCTTTCCGAATAAGCGACGATACGATAATGTTCGCCAAATTACAGGTGATTTCATCGGCACCGCGTGAATTCCGTGCGCGTACGAGTTTCAAAAAAGGTCAGTTCTTGAATTTAGCAAGAGCAGTGCATGCAAGCGTCGCGAGGAGCACAATTGTGCGCGATAATAGCAGACGCAAGCTGCGACACTGTAGTTGTAGCTTAAATCACTGTTACTTATCCTGATCTCGCACTTGTGCTGCACTCGTTACCAAGCCTACAAACGGTGGGACACCTCGTACCCCAGGCTTATGTGGTCAGCAAGGCACATCAGTTTTTTTAGAGATGTTCAGAACATACCTCCGCACACACTTGTGCAGACACGTACCTGACAAGAACGCCGCGATTATTACAAAACGGAGATAAGAACAAAAATATGAACGGGCCCACAAGCAAACATGGACCATCTGCAGCTACCTGGTACATGCATTCGAAGAGTATTACAAGCGACGCAAAAATTGTGCACCCGTATACATCATCTCTTCCTTTTCTTTTCAATGAACGTTTTCGGGTTTTCGTTGTCGATATATTTCGCAATTTCTCGCGCAGCACTAGTAACATATGACATGTTTGAACTCTCTTTGTGGCGTATGGATATGCGAGATGCGCAAACAGCGAGGGAACATTGACCGCAACCAAGGGAAATACGACTCGCAGATATTACCCAGGACGCAGGAAGGAGCCTCGGTGTAATTGCAAGAACACATTTAATGAGGAAGTGTTAATTTCCCGTGAGAAATTAGAAATGCGAAAAAGAAATCTTCCAGACTCCGAGAATCATGCATGCAAGGACGGAAACCGGCGCGAAGAAAATGTTGCCTTAATGAGCTGCACTATAGTCGATAAGGTGCGATAATGACGAATCCTGCCGGAGTGATCACGAAATGGCCACTTTGTTGAGCCAAAAGAACATAGACCCCTTGTCGATGTAAATTCGCGAGTAGAGAAACGTATACGTTTCGAAACAATACGAGAAATGCGACAAGATGCAAGTGGTGTGTTCATGCTCACCGCACTGAGGCTCCTTAGCGTGAAATCGCTAGCAAGTCTCCACAGGTGCGCAACGGCGAAGGGGCCAAGTCAATGTGGTGACGCTGCAGCGACGTCAGAAAATAGTCCTCGCCACTAGACCGTTTGGTTCGCCGTTGTAACGGCGTATAGCTGAGGATTGATTCGTACATGAATACAAATATCTTTGAGCCCGCACATGTCGCATTCGATGTAGCATGCGGTTAAAGCGTTCACCCGTCTCAGCTTTTTTCAATCCCTACAAACGTTGCGTACAGAACATTCAGAATGCGTTTTGAGCGGCGGGACCCTGCGTATCCTGTCAGTGTACTGAATCAAATGGGAAGGGCGACCCTTTACAAAGATATAGGGCTGTTTTTCTTCAGCAACGCATTACTATAGGGGCAGTTGACGTAACTGATCATCACTAATAAACTACTTCAACAAGTAGTTGCCGATTAACATTCTCAGTCCGTGCTCGAGGCATGTGCGACAGGGCACCCGATCGCTGTCTCGACGCCGAATCAAGCTTGTTCGGTTTTGTTTTATGAACCCTGATCAATGTTTCACTCGCCAACGGGTAGCAGCAATCTGCAAACAGTACATTACGTCGCGAACGGTCGGGTTGCGTCTAACTCAAGTGCCATGCAGGCGAGAAAAATGGGCGCAGTCGATCGCTCGGGCAGCACCAGCGTGGTGCGCGGCTGTGCGGAGGAAACGCGTGCCTTACGGGGTCGCGGGCAGCGAGTGACTCGATATATCGACGGTGCCGGCGAACGGAGCTCGACATGCGCGCCCAAAGCTCTCAGACTTCAACGACGGATCTCTAAACGGATGTTTCTGCTGCTCGGCATAGAGAATAATTCAAATTATTTTGGTTCGTTATAGGCGGGCTCGATATTCTCGTAAGCACGTGCCCGTAGACAGATAAGGTTTAACAATTATTCACGTCTTATTGGCCACACAGAGACGATGCAAGTCTATCCGGAAGCAAACTGCTACTAAACGCTGCAAAAAACCTTCCGATCGAAATGTGCGATGCCTTACGGGGCACACGAGCATCGTTCGTATGAACATCAAGCGGCGCAGTGGTTGGCTAGAAGCACCACCCTTCCTTCATCTTCGTCTCGAGTATTTAAAATAGCTACCACGGCGAAGCACTTGTTTCGGAATTTCGTGCCTGTAGTGCATTGGCCTTCATAGTACGGAGCCCGGTTGCTCGCTGCGACACCCCCCGGCAACGCTTACTGCAGATCGACCGTCAAAATGCTACGAAGAGAGGCGCACTCTATACTGCTTCGTGCGAAATGTGGAAGCAATGTGGGGTGCGATCGAAAGTCGCCGTAACAACATAGCGAATCCTCCACCGGTCTCCGGCCACCGCTGCCCATCCGTCAACCCCGAATCATTCTTTCTCCTTGCCTATCGCGGAAGACAAATCACTCTTGAAAACAAACGTACAATGGCGATCCTAGATCCCTGTATCAGGAGGATTGCTTGTTACCCTTTACCTGTATTCTTATAAGGGGGTACGCACGTATATATCCCGGTAGCGCGTCCCGGAAAGGGCTTCTTTATTTCTTTTTTTTTGTTTATGACGCGCGACCCGCGAACATGTCAAACACTCGCGGTTCCATCACTTAGCCAGACGACTTTTCCCGTAATCCAACCCCCGTTCGATGCTTGTCGGCCACAACACACGCACGCTCGCCGGTCGAGTCCTCCATTCTGGGTTGTTCACCGAAAGGTCGCACGCACGAACTCCCGTCGCTACCGAAACGAAAGGAAGCACCGCAGCGCACGTCCGTCAGAGCAGCAACGGCTTGGTGGCCGGAGCGAGCGTCGTCTTGGTGGCGGCGGCGGTGACCTGGTATTTTCTCTTCACGTCTCGCTTGAAACTCGCCAGCTTGCGCTGGTTGAGCGCGTTCTGACGCTCGCGCCAGTAGCCCCTGGCCCGGTGGTTCTGCATGCCTCGGTGTAGGGCGAACGCCTCGTCCAGCACCCAGAACTCGAAGCCGGCTGCGTGCGTCTCGTACACCTGCATGTTGTCGAGCAACGCGCATGTACGGCCTTGGCAAACGAAAGGAGTCAGAACAGCTCTGCAAGAGTTAATCGCAGGAGCGTTGAGCAACACTGTAAGGTCAGCGCCGTGTCGCGGAGCGCCGCTACGAAAGTAACAACGGCATGCGCGCATGCGCGGAGAGCATGATCTTGTCTGAAACGTCTTGTGCTATGCTATTCAACTAAGCTTCAAACAAACAAACAAACAAACAAACACGACATGATGTTTAGGAGCGCGGATAGAAAGCCTTGAACAGGTTTTACTGGGTTCGTGCCCCCTATAGAAATGGCAAACAGCGAGAAGAGAGCGGCTAATTAAATAGGTTACAGACTTTTAGTACGTATGTATTAACAGCAAACATAGAAAGTAAATATGTTTGTTTAGCACAACAATTAAGACAACCATATAGAAACTATGTAAGCACTGACAAATATCAATTTGAACAGTATATATATATATATATATATATATATATATATATATATATATATATATATATATATATATATATATAACCAAGAAAGAGCTTACTAATGAACTTAGAATACAGTTAATAGTTATAGGATATACAAATATATGGGTAATAAGTAACGGAAGAAAGAAAGCAAGGAATCAGTTGTCCAGATTCAAATTGCATGTAACCAGCCGTGGTTGCTCAGTGGCTATGGTGTTGGGCTGCTGAGCACGAGGTCGCGGGATCGAATCCCGGCCACGGCGGCCGCATTTCGATGGGGGCCAAATGCGAAAACACCCGTGTGCTTAGATTTAGGTGCACGTTAAAGAACCCCAGGTGGTCAAAATTTCCGGAGTCCTCCACTACGGCGTGCCTCATAATCAGAAAGTGGTTTTGGCACGTAAAACCCCAAATATTATTATTAAATTGCATGTACGGTAAAGCTCACAGAATCTTGCGAGAATCACAAGTATCTTGTGCGCAAAATTTTGTACGATATTTCGGAAATATCGATGTTATCTCTTAACAATTCATTTAGTTAAGATGGCAAGCGAAATTTCAACATTTGTTTTCCATAGTTCGTACGGCATGTTCCAACTTTGTACTTTTCAGGTTTACGTGTATTGTATATAAAGGATGGTTTTCTTGAAGTCCCGCAATCTAATGTATTAATATTCCTAGATGCGTCAGATTTGTAATATCGAGCAAGCCTGTAGGGATACAATGATTTGACGCTGATAATACTGAATTTATGAAATAATTGCGCAGTGTGTGAGTAAGGAGAAACTTTTAAGGCTATACGAACAATTCGTATTTGTAGCCGAAGAAGTTTATGTTTTCGAGCGTTGTCGCGGACAAGAATAGGGCGCCATAATTCATTATCGAGGAATACAAAGAATTATGATAATAATAATATGAAATAGTATGAAATAATAAGATATATACCGACACGGGAAAAGACACATACGGCCTCTGCTGCTTATCCGCTTCAAATGCGCACAACGGTTACAATAAGCGGTTGCAAACGATACGCGTGCTGACAAACAGCAGGGCCAGATTCACGAAAATAGCAGGAGATGCTGTGTATAGGACGCTCTGCGCGCGTGCACATGGCGACACGGCGTTGACCGAAGCGCCGGTCGACGCTCCCGTAAGACTATTGAAGTAGGGGACAGCTGTATGCATCGTGCGTATACACGTGCAAGCGATTGGACAAGTCTGACCAGAAATACTTGAAAGGGAAGAGAGAGAGAGTAGAATTTAGAAAATATTTGACCTCATGACTGAATTAGAGAAAGCTATATAGAGCTCGGAGACAACTCAGACTTGAATGCTGGGGTTTAACGTGCCAAAACCACGATCCGATTATGAGGCACGCCGTAGTGGGAGACTCCGGAAACTTGGACCACGTGGCGTTCTTTAACGTGCACCCAAGGCACAGTTCAAGGGCGTGTTTTGCACTTCGGCCCCGTCGAAATGCGGCAGCCGGGATTTATTCCCGCGCCCTCGGGCTTAGCAGCTCGCGGACATAGCCACTGTACGCCACCACGGCGGGTAACTCCGATTCCCGTGTTCAAATGCATGTGAAGAAATGGTCTCCATGGCCCACAGCGTAATCGATAGGAATGAAATTTAAATGTTGCACTTCATCATCATCATCATCAGCCTGGTTACGCCCACTGCAGGGCAAAGGCCTCTCCCATACTTCTCCAACAACCCCGGTCATGTACTAATTGTGGCCATGCCGTCCCTGCAAACTTCTTAATCTCATCCGCCCACCTAACTTTCTGCCGCCCCCTGCTACGCTTCCCTTCCCTTGGGATCCAGTCCGTAACCCTTAATGACCATCGGTTATCTTCCCTCCTCATTACATGTCCTGCCCATGCCGATTTCTTTTTCTTGATTTCAACTAAGATGTCATTAACTCGCGTTTGTTCCCTCACCCAATCTGCTCTTTTCTTATCCCTTAACGTTACACCTATCATTCTTCTTTCCATAGCTCGTTGTGTCGTCCTCAATTTGAGTAGAACCCTTTTAGTAAGCCTCCAGGTTTCTGCCCCGTAGGTGAGTACTGGTAAGACACAGCTATTATATACTTTTCTCTTGAGGGATAATGGCAACCTGCTGTTCATGATTTGGGAATGCCTGCCAAACGCACCCCAGCCCATTCTTATTCTTCTGATTATTTCCGTCTCATGATCCGGATCCGCCGTCACTACCTGCCCTAAGTAGATGTATTCCCTTACGACTTCCAGTGCCTCGCTGCCTATTGTAAATTGCTGTTCTCTCCCGAGACTGTTAAGCATTACTTTAGTTTTCTGCAGATTAATTTTTAGACCCACTCTTCTGCTTTGGCTCTCCAGGTCAGTGAGCATGCATTGCAATTGGTCCCCTGAGTTACTAAGCAAGGCAATATCATCAGCGAATCGCAAGTTACTAAGGTATTCTCCATTAACTTTTATCCCCAATTCTTCCCAATCCAGGTCTCTGAATACCTCCTGTAAACACGCTGTGAATAGCATTGGAGATATCGTATCTCCCTGCCTGACGCCTTTCTTTATTGGGATTTTGTTGCTTGCTTTATGGAGGACTACGGTGGCTGTGGAGCCGCTATAGATATCTTCCAGTATCTTTACATATGGCTCATCTACACCCTGATTCCGTAATGCCTCCATGACTGCTGAGGTTTCGACTGAATCAAACGCTTTCTCGTAATCAATGAAAGCTATATATAAGGGTTGGTTATATTCTGCACATTTCTCTATCACTTGATTGATAGTGTGAATATGGTCTATTGTTGAGTAGCCTTTACGGAATCCTGCCTGGTCCTTTGGGTGACAGAAGTCTAAGGTGTTCCTGATTCTATTTGTAATTACCTTAGTAAATACTTTGTAGGCAACGGACAGTAAGCTGATCGGTCTATAATTTTTCAAGTCTTTGGCATCCCCTTTCTTATGGATTAGGATAATGTTAGCGTTCTTCCAAGATTCCGGTACGCTCGAGGTCATGAAGCATTGCGTATACAGGGTGGCCAGTTTCTCTAGAACAATCTGTCCACCATCCTTCAACAAATCTGCTGTTACCTGATCCTCCCCAGCTGCCTTCCCACTTTGCATATCTCCTAAGGCTTTCTTTACTTCTTCCGGCGTTACCTTCGGGATTTCGAATTCCTCTAGACTATTTTCTCTTCCATTATCGTCGCGGATGCCACTGGTACTGTATAAATCTCTATAGAACTCCTCAGCCACTTGAACTATCTCATCCATATTAGTAATGATATTGCCGGCTTTGTCTCTTAACGCATACATCTGATTCTTGCCAATTCCTAGTTTCTTCTTCACTGTTTTTAGGCTTCCTCCGTTCCTGAGCGCATGTTCAATTCTATCCATATTATACTTCCTTATGTCAGCTGTCTTACGCTTGTTGATTAACTTCGAAAGTTCTGCAAGTTCTATTCTAGCTGTAGGGTTAGATGCTTTCATACATTGGCGTTTCTTGATCAGATCTTTCGTCTCCTGCGATAGTTTGCTGGTATCCTGCCTAACGGAGTTACCACCGACTTCCATTGCACACTCCTTAATGATGCCCACAAGATTGTCGTTTATTGCTTCAACACTAAGGTCCTCTTCCTGAGTTAAAGCTGAATACCTGTTCTGTAGCTTGATCTGGAATTCCTCTATTTTCCCTCTTACCGCTAACTCATTGATCGACTTCTTATGTGCCAGTTTCTTCCGTTCCCTCCTCAGGTGTAGGCTAATTCGAGTTCTTACCATCCTGTGGTCACTGCAGCGCACCTTGCCGAGCACGTCCACATCTTGTATGATGCCAGGGTTAGCGCAGAGTATGAAGTCTATTTCATTTCTAGTCTCGCCGTTCGGGCTCCTCCACGTCCACTTTCGGCTATCCCGCTTGCGGAAGAAGGTATTCATTATCCTCATATTATTCTGTTCTGCAAACTCTACTAATAGCTCTCCGCTGCTATTCCTAGTGCCTATGCCATATTCACCCACTGCCTTGTCTCCAGCCTGCTTCTTGCCTACCTTGGCATTAAAGTCGCCCATCAGTATAGTGTATTTAGTTTTCACTCTGCCCATCGCCGATTCCACGTCTTCATAGAAGCTTTCGACTTCCTGGTCATCATGACTGGAAGTAGGGGCGTAGACCTGTACAATCTTCATTTTGTACCTCTTATTAAGTTTCACAACAAGACCTGCCACCCTCTCGTTAATGCTATAGAATTCCTGTATGTTACCAGCTATATTCTTATTAATCAGGAATCCGACTCCTAGTTCTCTTCTCTCCGCTAAGCCCCGGTAGCACAGGACGTTCCCGCTATTTAGCACTGTATATGCTTCTTTTGGCCTCCTAGCTTCACTGAGCCCTATTATATCCCATTTACTGCCCTCTAATTCCTCCAATAGCACTGCTAGACTCGCCTCACTAGATAACGTTCTAGCGTTAAACGTTGCCAGGTTCATATTCCAATGGCGGCCCGTCCGGAGCCAGTGATTCTTAGCACCCTCTGCTGCGTCGCAGGTCTGACCGCCGCCGTGGTCAGTTGCTTCGCAGCTGCTGGGGACTGAGGGCCGGGGTTTGATTGTTGTGTTCATAGGAGGTTGTGGCCAAGTACTGCACCAGGGTGGCCAATCCTGCTCTGGTGAGGGAGTGCGTTACCGGTTCTGGTCACCGGGATCAGGCCACACTCCAGGCCTGTTTGTGCAATTTTATCAACACGCGTTTTTTTTTTTAAATATGGTGGAAAATTGCCGGCACCGGGATTCGAACCACGGACCTCTTGCACGCGAGGCGGGTGTTCTACCTCTACGCCACCGCTGCAATCTCACCTAAGTGCAATGTTGCACTTAGGTAGGAATAAATTTTACCGCGTATATGCACTCAAAGCAAAATTTACATTTACTGTTTCAAATAATTTTTCATTTATAAAATGTTGCCGAAAATCGTTAAGTTACAAAATGACGACACAGATTCAAAATTAATAAATGCGGAATACTCGATCGTGCAATCGTGCGTCGATGGCGACCGGAACTCCAGTGAAAGCTCTCCGAGACAAAGGCAGCGGCTACGGTCGCGTTTATGCATGCATGCATGCATTTATGCATTTTCACGGTGGGAATGTATACATACATACATACATACATACACACATACATACACGTATGTATGTATGTATGCATGCATGCATGTATGTATGTATGTATGTATGTATGTATGTATGTATGTATGTATGTATGTATGTATGTATGTATGTATGTATGTATGTATGTATGTATGTATGTATGTATGTATGTATGTATGTATGTATGTATGTATGTATGTATGTATGTATGTATGTATGTATTCGTGTGCGCGAAATAGGAAGATGCTTGGCGGCACCCCAACACTGGCATTCCCTCACTTGCCGCGCACGTGCACCATTGGCAGCGGCTAGCGAGACGGGGCTTTTTTATGAACCGGTGAGTCGCTTTGCTAGAATACTCGTATTCATACCAGCTATAATGGCCAATTAATTTTAACTTTTTAAGAAATGAAAAATACAATATATATATACAATATACAATATATATATATGTGTGTGTGTGTGTGTGTGTGTGTGTGTATTGTATTTTTCCTTTTTTAAAGTCCAGTAACACTTTTCTGTCTATCGTATATAGCCGGCTAAAGACCCCAACACCGGGATGATTTCTCGTGACGCGTATTTCAGTAGGCCCAGAACAGGGGCGCTCTCGAAGCTTCTCGAAAGAACAAGCGGCTATAGCGCTCGCGCTACGGCATCTGTGGCGCCGCCGAGACGCGACCCAAGCCTCGCGAGAGAATTTTGAGAGATGTTCGCACGCGTACTAAAAAGAGATGACTGTGGGCGAATATCCGTAGCACAACCTGCCCTACCTGTAAAGCTTTCAAGACTGAATCTGTGCAAGTCGCGTTGCGCTTCGCGAGGTTGTCATGATGACGGCTGTACGTCCCGTCACTTCGCACGAAAGAAGTCGCCGTCCATGCAGGCGCGTGTGGCCAGAGCACGTTGGAGCAGTTATACTGGTTGTACTTCCACCTGTGGCACCGAAGTGACCAATGGCTGGTTGGCCGCTGCGCACTATACCAGGACATACGCAAGCTAAATATAAAGAAGAGGAGCAGCGATTGCTGCCCTATAATGTAAAACAACAGCGAGAATGCTGAAAGGTTAACATCATTAGCCCGAGTGCGATCCTTCATTTAGAGCAATCGACCGTGTTACCTAGATGCAGCGCCGGTAGCATCGTGAAAGAATAACGATCGCTAACGATGCCCGCGGAGTAGGTGCAGCGACGGGGAGCCTATTTATATAAACCTGTGTATCGATGCGTACATTCTTGCACCCCCTGGCCTCCAACATTTGTTGACGCTGCATGGTAACGCTGCACGGCGAAAAAGCATGCAGCGCAGTTTTTAGGGACATATGTAATTAGACATTAAACTTCGTTGCATTTACGACGCCTATCGGACAGCATTAACGCAAAACTGTCTGAAAACTGACGCTTAACGAGGCAAGGGTGGAAAGCCGGAATGGCCCGATTCCACATAAGGATGCATAATAATTATGAGGCTGGTCTTGGCGCGTGGAATTCTGGAGCTCTGTCCTCGGGAAAGCAAAGCCGGCTTGTGCCATGATTTTCGTTCAATAACGAGCGGGTATGCCCAGCTATTGTGCGCATACAGCCTATAGCTGTCAGCGAATTCTCGCACGCACAGAGTCGGTGCCAGCTCAAAGATAAAAAAGTAAAGTCAAAGGGAGATGGAGTCCCAACCACAGAGTTTCCTACAATAATTATTAGAGGGAACTCTGGCGCTGCGATCGTTCACCCACCGTGGAAATGACGGGAAGTACATGAATTTGTCTAATCTTCGTGCTTGTGGCTTCAAATGTTTTTTCGACTTCGTTTATTAAGCTTTATCTGCCTTCAGTGTCCTAAATGTCAGAGCAACCAATACCTATTCAAGTGCAGGATACTCTGCGAATACACATAACCACTACTATTATTGCAGTGGTTCAGCCTGTCGAGGTGGCCAAATCGAAAAGGACCAAGCGTGTCAACGCGCTGCTCGCGAGAAATTCATGAGGGCGTTATATGGCTCATGTCGGTGAATGAGTCCGTGGCGTAATGGTTTCAGTATCGGGTTTCTGTGCTAAAGGTGTTGCGTTCTAATTCTGCCGTACGTCGGGGAATTTTAATAATGTTCATTTAACTATTTATTACACAGTACTTTATTGAAAATTATAATTTTACATTGTGCACGGTGCCGTTTGAAGCCAGAAGGACGAAGTTTAGGCAAATCCATGTACTTCCCATAATTCCCATGCTGGCGGAACCGTTCCGATTGCAGTTCCCGTAGACACTATAGCGCCAGCGATTCCGCTAGTAATTATTGTAAGAAACTATGGTCCCAACCAATGCGTTGACATCTACGCACAATACACGTGATGTACAATACAGATCACGTGTGAAGCGCGTGATCTTCCCTATGTCCTCAGCGCGCGTGCCCGAGAAAGTGACGTCATTTGAGGGCAGGATACTGGTAAGCAGTAACGAGAAAAGGGCACTAAGCTCCCGGTGAAGTGTCACGTCCGATACTTCCAAAGCAAAATAAAGTTCAAACATCCCACGCGCTGTGGGAATCAACGTTATGCGAAGCATTTTGTTGGCAGCTGGCTACCCAGCATCGTTTGGGACTACGCAAAGAGTTACCAGGCCGACCAACGTGTTCGCGCAAGACGAACAGTCATGTGCCTGGCGCGAGAGCGCGTTTGATGAGAGCAGCAAGACGATCGTTGCCCCGATCGTGCGACGACGACGGCATGATTTCTACTCCGGT
>NC_134571.1:24415116-24522616 GCF_050947875.1 Dermacentor variabilis
CCATGTTTCATTTATTCTCTAAACAAAAATGAACGCTCTCCCAACACATATATAATATTCATGAGAACGCTGCTATTAATAAACGCGTTATCTTAGAAGTGCGAAGTTTTCGTCATAACTACACTTCCAAACCACTAGGCCGCGCTTAGAAACAGTCGATACGACTATTAAGAACGGTTGAAGAACCTTAGGCTTCCCTGTAGGCCAGGTACGTGTATAAGAGGTTCTAATTAACGCAGCATATACGAAAGACGGCTGGTAGCGCAGTAACAGAAATACTGCTTCAAAGCCTAAGCTCTTAAATGTATGCAGCCTGGTCATTTTTCCTCGTTAATGTCAGTTCAGCAGGCGTTAAATAAAGAAGCAAGACAGCCAAAGGAAGACTATACAGCGCGAACGTTTTTCAATTGAAGGAATTGCTGCACTTTACTTCCCAGATGTCCTGTTGCAACTTTCATGAGCGACGGAGGGAACAAAGGAAGTAGCTAAATTAATGGCATCGAGATACAAGTCAAAGGAAAAACGAAGGCACGTCGAAGAAAAAAAAAATAAAACACGGGCGAATTCGAGATACCTGCCCGAGGCGAGAGTTCCACTTGTGCGCAGTTCGCGGTGGTCTCCGCAAGCACTTCCGGAGCGTTCTTCCACCGAAGTGCAGGAAGATTACTCTGCGGACTTCCACCGAACAAAGGTAGAAGGGAAGGGGCTATAGGGAGAAGGCGGCGACTCGGCGGCCAATTCGAGCTTGCGGCGACAGACTAAGCGGGAAAAGAAGCTAAAAAAAAAAAAGCGCTATACTCTAAAACAAGAAAGGAACAAAACAATGGAATGACGGTGATGATGATGGCTGTGATGACCAGCAAGAGGCGTCGAAACCCGAAGCGATGCTCGCGTCTTGCACAGGCCGCGGCCGAAAGAGAGGCGCCGGGAGGTGAGGTGCTAAAGACGAAATTGATGGCGCGAACGTGCCGCGACCGCACGCTGTCCCGAGAAGGACGAGGCCACTTACTGGCGAGATGAGAGGTGCGAGTGCGGGGGTTGAGGAGAGCGATGCAGGGGGACGAGGGGTCTAGAGCAGGTCGCGTACTCGGCCTCTAATCGGTCGATTTACGCTCAAGTCTCCGGGCCCTGCGGCGGCGAGACGCTCCAGCGCGTCACGCAGAACAGCAGATGGGCGCTTGCTTCAAGGGTGAGCGCTCGTACGAAAGAAGGGACAGAAGAGAAAGGGATAAAAGTAAATGAAAACCCTCCATTCAGGCACAAATCAGGCCTCCGGCGGAGTTTGTCGCTTCATGTGGTTTTATTATTATTATTTTTTCTTCGTGTGCACAACGGCCTCAAAAGTTACTCGAGGATATGCGTTCTGATTGTCTCGGACAGAAAAACAAAGGATGCAATATGTATTATAAGTTAGCCTCAAGTACTTTTCTTTTTCGAATGGACATCGTCAGGGTTAGAGGTTAGTGGAATGCTGATTATACTAGTTTAGAGGCAGGTCATGCTTGTTTTTTTTTTTTCATCATTTGCAAATTATGGTATTGTTATTTAAATTATTACTTGTTATAGGTAAGAAAAGTTGTATCCGAGTGCGGAAATGTCACTTTCAATGTTCTATATACGTTATGACAATACACAACAAATAAAAAAAGTAATGTTACAAACGCCGAACAGATATTTCAATTTGTGCTTGTAAAGCTGGCTCACCCGTTAGTATACCTTTCAACAGGAGTAGTCCACTGCCCAGGCATCTGCTGCAGTAGTTTTATCGTCGGCGTTATGCAGCGAACAAGCGTAAGCTGTCATGCGCTATAGCTTGCATTTGCTCCCTCCACGTAGATTTTAGCCGATATTGTTACTGTACCACAGACAAAATAAAGTATCTAATCAAGCCAGCATTGAGGAAAAGCTCGCTCAACGGAAAAGTGCAGCAATGGAGGGTCGACGCATTAGGATAGGCGGTCGAGAAGTGTTAGGACCTCAGTGTAAACCTCAGAAGCCACATGCTGGTTCAGCTGTGACAATAAACTTGTACGCACATCAGAAACACGAACTCACGCTACGATAGCCGCTGTTTGCATAAATTGCTTAACTGTTTTAATGAGCACGTTCAGAGAGCATCCAGTGAATTTCAAGCTCACCGTGGTAGAAAAAAAGAAAAAAAAAAGATGCCTCTTATAGCGGGATTCTAAGTTCCGACTATGGCAACCGGTATCTCAATAATGGCACCTATATTTGCTAGATGGTCTAAATAGCGAAAATATGATGCATTATCTTAGAGTTGCAAACAGGACTAAGATACGCAGCTATATGAATACCTGAAGCGATAAAAAGTTTATATACAAGGAATGTGTCGCCACTTGTCGAAACGTTGGTTCCGGACATATTCTTTTTTCCATCTCTGTTGACTACCTTAGAGTGTGCGAGAAAATAGATATTGTGTGTGTGAATTCCACAAAAGTCCTATACGAAGATAAGCTGCCTATTTCACAGCGGTGTAAATCAATTTTATGAACCAGTATATTCCAAAGGATTCTGTTTACAAGACTGTGACATCGTTTTTATTGTCGAGTAACAGAGGTGCACACTTTACGTTCTTTTTTTCTTATTCTAGTTTTGGTCATTTCTGTAATGAAATGTCGAGACCTAAGCTAAAATCTGCTTTCAACAGTCGGTGTGTTATAGCTCTTTCTATCGGGCGCAATAACGGTCATCAATATCCGGTAAATGGAAGCCGAGTAAAAGGATTTGTCCATTCCCCTGTGTTTAGACAGCATACCTGACGGCGTAAAGCCTTCTCGTCAGATCGCTGAAATTTCTACACACACTGCGCAAATACAGATGTGTGCTATGGCGGGTTCACATTGGTTTCGTTCAAATAGGGATGAGCACACGCGAAATTTCGTAGCCGACGGGCCTCGATGTAACAGCGAATGGGAAGCCGAGTCTAATGTTCCTTCAAAATGGCGTATCCTTCACAACCATGGTTATACAAACTGACACGAAATATCAGAGCTTCGACACGCCATGCTGTTGCGGTAGCACTTGCAAGCGGCATTTGTTTTCGGAGCCCATCTGGTCTTAGCCCGACTTATAATATCGCGCACGCAAAGACACGTACTTCGCAGGATGGAAAGCTCGCTCAGAGCGCCAGACACAAAGCACGGCAGAACCGCGGAGTCTGAAAACGCGCGAAGGATTCATTTTCATTTAAGCGAACAAGAGGTGGTTGACACACCAGAGACAGAAAGATTCTTGGTTGTGGGGTGGAAGGTGGGGCTAAGTGCAGCGAGACCACCAGCGACGGTGAAAAGAAGGCTGGGAAGAAAGAGAAACGCGTCGGAGTTTCGCAAATCGGATTGGGGAATGAGTTATCAACGGACCTTGGCTGCCGAAACAGGCTCTTTCAGGCCACACCCGAGCAATCCCGATTCCAACGTACGCGGACACACAAAAAGCAGTGGATATAAGAGAACTGTCATAAAAGCGGCGACGCTCGGTAGCTCGACAAAAAGCCGGAGGGCCATACATTACGCGCGGCGAGGCGACCCGGGAATGGCTCGGCGACGGCGCTAATTTCCTCTGGTCATCCAAAGAGATTTCTGTCAGCGGAGAGGTCGGGCACCCCTCCATAGAGCGGACACAGCGACAGGCACGGCTAAGGTCCGCCGAGTCAGTTCCTTGGACGATAAATCACGTTAAACACTTACCCTCCGCCTCCCTTGCGAGCAAAGGCGTTTCACTTCGCGAAACTTCATTGTCTCTTACGGACGACGGCCCGCGTGGCTCCTTCGCGCGTTGGAAAAGGCCCAGGCGAAGTCGTGTAGAAAAGCGAAAAGACCGACGAGGATCGGGAGACACACTATACAGAAGCGAGGAGACATCGGTCTTTGCTGCAAGTCCGTCGCAAGGTTGCCCCGGGCGCAGCGCTTATGGTTCTTTTATACCACAGTACGTGCGTCGAATTTTCGGTGGACGCCCGAATAATGGAGCTTTTGCGAGGTAAAGCAAAGGCCCAACGATGTCAGCCGTGTCTTTCGTGACGGAAAGAAAATTGTTGTTGGGTTATGTTAAGAACGGCCAGCTGCAGTGCAAGTTTGCCACCCAGTCACGACTATGGCGGCAACATTCCGGGAGCGTCGCAGCCAACCTCTAGCCGCGGCGTGACTAAATCGACTTTGTGTCGGGGAACAATACGCGCATCCTCCACTCTCCGTCGCTTCAGCTAGGATGCGTTGTAACTGAAGGAGTTCGACGAAGCAGGCTTTGTGCTGAAACCGCCGCCAACCTCTAGCCTCATCGCCGTTGTGACGGAATGAGTTTGGCGGGCCAACTATTGTTACCAAACTCCCCAACGCGGACTTAATCTGCTACGGGTGCGCGAGTTGCCGCGGGAACGCCGTTTTGCGCTCCTTCCCACGCACCGACCAAGACGCAAGACAACGCGCTACCCGGATCGGCTCCGAGTTGTATGAAATTCGTGTGGTGTCGGTTTCGGACCGTAAACACGTGTGTGTGTGTGCCTGTGTGTGTGTAAGCCGTCCTGCGGAGAGGCGGCTAGTTTGCGATGACTAAACGAACGTTCGCATCACCTTGTATCGCGGGCGGACCGAGTGTTTAAGAACTGCTGTTGTGCGGATGCTCGACACATTTTTTCTTAAGCAGTCATGTTGGACTAAGGCATTCTCTCTCAAGCAGTCATGTTAGACTGATGTACTTTCTCAAACAGTCATGTTAGACTGATATAAATACTGTAAATAAACCCATATTCCTCGTTCTCGATGAGAAGCAGTACTTCCCTTCATAAACGTCGTCAGCGTGGATAAGTTGGACGACGGCATGGGCCAGCTACCTTCGAATTCATGCCGGACTCCAATCTTGACAACGGATCACGAGCGATGGGATTGAGCCCCCAATCCTGACAGTTAGCACAGGAGAATGTAAACATAACCCTAGATCGCACATTGCAGCTTTAGATGTATATGCGTCTTAGCGACATGCTATTGTTTTTATTTTGGTTAACATAAATTACTGATATGGGGCGCTATAATGTAAAGTTGTTTCAAACTTTTTCTATTCCAATTCTCAAATCAGCCCTAAACTATTGGCCAAAAACATTTCGGGCCACTCCCAATTTCGCCTGTCTGTCACACGACGTCACGAAAAACGCGATAGCTTCTCATCTGATATGACGTGTGCACAGTGATCATGCATGATTAAACGGAACAAAAAGAAAATTAGTCTTCATTCGACGCCTTTTCACCATTAGCCCTCTGCTGTCGGTCAAAAGTTGTCGGGCTGCGCCCACGTCGGCTATCTGTCACGCGACGTCAGAAAACTGCGAAAACTCGCTGTGTCAAAGTGACGTGTGCGCGTTAAAGATGCATTAATATGGCGAACAAAACTGTTCTTTTTTTTTTCTGAATAGTCAGAGACGGGCCCCGTTCCGAAAGGAATAGAAGATGGGTGCCCGCCGATCACCCGGACATAGCCGGTGAGCATGGATTTATTTCCGTATAGTAAACATTTCTGCGTGGCAGTAAAACGTTATCAAGCCCTTTCGGCACGTATACGACATCGCTCTGCCAACTGTTCCTAGCTGAAGATCCGTTTTAGCGGCAACCTTCCGTTGCATGCGGCCGCGATTTTCGACCAGCCACCGTGAGTTAACTAAGGGGAAGCGGGCGAATCGCAGGTGCCGGCACCACCCTCTTCGTCAACCAATTCAGCCAATAAGACAGGAAGAACCACTGCGTGTAGGCAACATTATTCGTTTTGAAAACGAACAAAAGTGCCCTCCTATGAACGAGGAGAGCGTTCCATTGGGCTGTTCAGAGAACGCTGCGGGTCATCGCCCGATGCTTGCGTCGGCGGTTACGTAAATTTGAAGTCAGGAGATTGGAATAAAAATAAATTGGAATAGTTTTACGTTATATGGCCCCTAGATGAAACGCACGCACGTAAACACAAGTGTGCGTGCTTATTCTTTATGCAAATATCAACCTCTTGCGTCATTGCTGAGGAGGGACGCGAATGTCGGTAACCAAAATATTCACGCTACTCAGTTATACCGCACAATCAAAAGTTCTACGGTAGTAAATTGTAAAATGTAAGAAAAAGTAACCCTGTAGGCAAAATCGTAAAGCAGCAAAATATGAAGAAAATGGCAGCAAGCACCGAAAATAAACGTGGCACCACCAGTGTTCACATCAGTAAGTCACGTAGTAGAGCGACCCCGATTCCATTCGAACGTTGTTCTTTGATCTAGCTGTATTATAGCGTTTTAAAATATTCTATTTCGACGGTATCAAAGGATTCTAGGCAGCGATGACTAAGTCATAAGCAAACGCTGAATAAACTCTCTCGTATGCTTAAATCTTCCATTATGTTAATTTAAAAAAAGCAACGAAGCACCTGTTCCTTTTATGTGCATTTAGACTGAGCGCAGTCCTAGAAATAATAATAAATAATAATAATAATAAGCGTCATAGCCGCCACTTCGCCAATAACAAAATCAGTATAGGTGCCCTGGTTCAGGGCTCTCTTGGCCACTTGGCGCTTTATTCGGTTCTATACAAGTCGAGAGAATTGTCCCACTTAATCCTGCAGACTCTGGAGACAGGACATTTCTTCTATAGTGTCCCACACGCGTGGCCCAGCCCAACGGTAGGCGCGCCGCTCCCGTGCGCAGTGCCTTGCGAACCTTATGACAAACACTGCACCACTTCGATTGCGATGGCGGCACATCGCCGTAGTCCCCCTCGCGGACCAATGAGTACGAAGCAGTAGAGTTGGCGGAGGATTCCACTACACGTGATTGGTTACTGAGGACACGAGAGACAGGCGAAGGAACAGCTGAGGCAATTTGTCCTTCGGCGGCCGGCGAACGAGACGTGGACTAACGAGGTTGACCCGAAAAAAAAAAAAGGAAAAGTGAAGCTTTGGCAACGCCTCCATACAACTTCCTCGCACTCGGCAAAAACTAATCAAAGAGGTGCCGTAGAACGTGCAGACGAAAGGATCTTGTACGAAATGGGTGCAATGTACACGAGAAGAGATACGGGACCGGAGGACGCACCGTTTGGGGGATAAAAAAAGAAGAAAGGAAACGTATAGGAGAAATCGGAACAACTTAAGCGAGAAGGAATCAGTCCGGAAGTCGAAGACGAGAAGGAAACGTGGGAAGCGAAAAGAAAGACGTGTTAAGGGAAGAAGATTCGACCATACGAGAAATGAACTCGAACAGAGCGAGAACAGCCGTGAAAGAAAGAAAGGAACAACAGATATGTTTCCGCAAAGGGAGCGACCGAATGAAATCGGAACAGAGGAAAACACGGTTCGGACTGACAGGAATGAGAAGTGAAGGAGACGCGTTGAGGAAAGAGTTAGGGGGGAGAACAGCCGCAGTTCAACGCGCGGCCCACTAGTAGTGACGCCTGACAAACGCGGAAAACTCGCGTTCTACAGCTTGGCTTTCTTTCTTTGTTCTTTTTTTAACGAGGAAGAGTGAAAGTGTCCGCTGAGGATTCGAGTTAGTTCCCGTCTTCCCTCGGTTGGGGAGACGTCACCGCTAGCTCCCTATAGGGGGACGACGAACGCTACCAGAAACGAGCGAAGCATACAGGCGGCTATTAATCAAAGGGAGCGCTGCGCGCGACCAACCGAGGGGACGACTCTGGTGGAAGATGAAGCGAGAGAAATCGGGAGACGTGTTCCCCCCTTTTCGTCCCACTTTGCCTCCCCCTTTTCACTCCTCCACTTCCCGTGGCCACATGTTCTCCCTCTTCCTTTACCTCGTCTCCCGAAAACGGCGCGTCGCCATGTGCGCGTCGCCGTCCAGATTCGGGAAGCGGGAAAGCGGCGAACTGGAGCTGTGGCTTGTCGGCAGAACAGAGCGGCGCCTGCGCGGTCTTGACTGATATATGCTCAAACGGGCTGCGCGCCGTTCGGTCGAATTGGGGCCGACCGGACCGAGTGACCTATAACTCCTCGTCCTCCCGGTAAACCGCGGTTCTCCGCGCGCCATCTGTCTTCCGTGTACAGTCTCCGTGTTGTGAGCGAGCGAAAAGCTTCGAGAACGGGCGAGCTAAGTTTTCGGCCAGCGGCTCGTGGCGGGTCGTTAAAACCGGCCTCGTCGACCTTTGATTGATGACCGTGCGAGCGAATCGCTGACCAACCACGTCTTTGTTCCGGGAGTGAACGTTAGAGGCGGTTCTTGCTTGTGCGGTGCACTCTTCGCTCAAGTCATACTGTCATTGCATTCATTTATGCCCAAATTCGAAAGGAGGTGTTGTATACAAGTGATGATATTACAAGTAGACTCAAATAATATTAATTAAATTGCGGGGTATAAATTCCCTAGCCAACTGACGGGCTTTGAGCGACGCCGTAGTGGGGAGGGGCAAGTGGTGAGGGGATCCTGATTAGTTGTGACCATTCTGTGTTCTTTGTCGTGCATGTTACGCGAACGCGTTTTCAAATCCGGCCACCATCGGAATGCGGTCGCAGTGGCCGGGTGTCGGACCCCTGGTCTCGAGCTCTGTTTGAGATTTACCCAGCTGAAGAACAAAAAAAACGAGCTCATTTATGACCGCTCTTGGCGCACACCTTGTCTTCTTCCCGTCCGTTTTGTTCTCAAAGACATCATACATGGTGTAGATGGGTGTCCGACTTCAGTCATTGTTAAAGTAGGATGCCGAAACCCGTCGACGGAAAAGCTCAACAAAGGAACGCCACAGGCACGGAGACACCACTGTGAATGTAGAGGTAAAACACACACACACACACACACAACACACAACACACACTATATATATATATATATATATATATATATATATATATATATATATATATATATATATATATATATATATATATATTGCATTTTGACTGCGTCACTCTGCTTCTATACTTGCCTATAAGTCAAGGTCTAAGCCGCGTATTCTTCTAGTCGAGGCGTATAACTTCGCGGTGGTTTTGTGGCGTACAGCGTGTCGTGAAATATGCCAACAAAGATAACACATTTTCTGTCAACAGCAATTCGAGACTAAACATTCAAAAGTCTGCCCGCTCCGAAGTCGCAACCTTATGTTGCGCAATGTCAGAAGTTCTGCAACTGCAACGCTTACAAGATAAAAAGTTTGCAAGACCAAAGCTTCTATTATGTGTTCACGCCACCGTCGAAAACTACGACGAAAATAAGCAAGATTATTAGATAGTGAGATGGTCGTTAAGCCAGAAAAATAAACTTTTCCACAAGTTGCGTAATATTACAATCTTTCACTAAAACTCCGCTTTACATTCTTCATGCTCCGCGAAATATTGTATAACGATCACTGGCGGGGCGCGAATACAAATATATCTCAGCTCTTTCGGTATTACACTGAAATAAGAAATATTTTAAGCCGAGCGTCACTTCACGCACGACCGAACACAGCCGATGCAAAGTTCCCAGTGCTCTGGTAACATTTCGCGAAGCGAAGAAGCTGATTAGATCCGGATTTTCTTTCCACATTACTTTCATTTTCTTTTTTGCACTACTCTTTGCCTACTACATCGAAATCACCATTGCAGCTACAGAAGATCCCGCATAAGACACCCGAATCCCCCGGCACCTATTGCCAGATTCAAATGAAGCACTACCCGAGATACTCGGTACGTCTGGGATTCGCCGGGCTGCAATCGCTTGCAAAGTCGGCGCTCGTTCCAAATCCGCACGGCGCCCATTTGTCTGCAAGCACAATGGCCCCGCGTGTATATATATATATATATATATATATATATATATATATATATATATATACATACACACACACGTTCCAACGTCTCCGGATTTTTGTTTCTGCCGAGAGGGACCGGGGTTCCGCGATCCTTCGTTATTGGAAGAGCGCCCTTAGCAACGTTCTCCGTCTCGCTCCCGCGTCTCTTCGACGAAGTCTCACCTCGTACACGGCGGGAAAACGGGAACGGGCCAACGCACCTTGATTAACTTTGCAATAAGGGCGACTTGGCGGTCGTCGCGTCAGTGACACAGCGAGACAGAACGGGACGGCGGCGAGCACGCGAGCGAGCGGAGCGCGACCTGCAGCCGACCAATTACCGGTTTGTCTGAGGCAGCGGAGCAGGCCGCCCAAGTGACACCTATTAGATGGATCGCTAATGAGCGCCCTCTGGCGTGCGCTCCCTCGCCTGTCACGGGCGTAACCGTTGGGGCCTCGAGTCCGATATCTCGTTCCCTCTATACTCCTCGTGTTTGCCTATGAGGTGCGAAGGTCGATACCTATCCGTGACCACGCGGTCCCGTCTTTGTCCCCGCACATGTGCGTGAGATGGTCGAGTCGCTGAGGGCTATGGGCTCGGACAGGTTTGTGGTGGACAGCGCTGAGTTGCCTGTCAGACGGAACGTGCCCAGCTAAAGAAAATAAATAGGAAGGACCTAAGGCAGCTAGAACCCAAAAGATCTTCGATTTTTCAAGCATTAAAGTTGAGCAGACATTTATATTTCAACAGCAAAGTGTCAGTGAGCACTAGTGTTTATATGCTTGGATATGGTTCGGGCGGTTGCGAACGTACAGTGCGCTCCAATGATCTTACAGAGCTAGCGTCGCCTTCTGTCAGATGACTTTTGATGAGGTGAGTGCTGTGCCTTTAGAATAAACATTATGTGGGTTTACTTTGGCGTTTGAGCGCAACAAAGTTCTCCATGAACAGTTGTGCTACTGATTTCATTGCTATCATCTTTTCTGACTTCGAAGAAATAGACAACAGGTACATCATATACATCTCGGACACGAAAGCCACAATTAATGTAGTTGCATAATGCCTTTCGAGGAGAACGCGGCACTGCCGAGCGCGCAAGCATTGCGGCGAAGCGAGGCTCGCTCGCACGTAATACTAAGACAGAAAGCAAAAAGAAAAAAAAAAAGAAAGAAAGAAGCAGATCCTACGCACTGTGGGAATCAAAGTTAAGCGAAGTATTTTGTAAGTAGCTGGCTGCAGCATCGACCCTATGGCGGCGCGCCTCGACTGGCTCTATGACTCTCGATTACTTCGAGCAGCTAGGCGCTCATTGTGGAGTTCGGATATGCTGAAGGTCAGTAAGAATGTGGGCTTGCCTAGCTTCTAGATCATTGCGAACACGTTCCTCTTTCTTGTGCGCCCAGTTGTACCCCCTGAAGTACGCCATCTTCGAGCTGCTCAAGTAAACCTCTGAGGAAAGCAATGGCCGAGTTGACGCACTTCTCGACGAAGCTCCGGTCTTCCAAGAGCTTTTTCGTGAGCGTCAGGAGCTGGTTGGCGTGAACAGGTTTGTTGTTGTTGGTGGTGGTTTGTCTTGGTTTTCGTTTTATGATGACGCGTAGTCACTTCGGGGAATTGCCACTGTTCTCGCTTTGATAACCAACGTCAGACTCTCCAGTGTGCCTTGAATAGACTAGATGACTGGCCATTTACAGAAGCAAAGATCTTGGGAGCCTGGCCTCACAGTTCATTAGCCCAGAAAGCAGATCGAGCGGTTCTTCACTACCTGAAGGCAACAGACTTGAGTGCCCGACTATAGACATCCTACACCTAACTTAGCGCATGTGAAAGTGCGGCATAGACTCATGTTATTTCTCTCTCTCTTTCACTCCCCATTCCCCTCCCCACGTGTAGGGTAGCAAACAGGACTTGTTAACCCTTTCCTTCTTCCCTTCTCTCTCTCTCCCTGGGCAATTGCTGCTGCTGCTGTTGTTGTTGTTGTTCTTCTTCTTCTTCTCCCTCTATTTCTTCTTTTTCTTCTTCTTCTTCTTCTTCTTATTATTATTATTATTATTATTATTATTATTATTATTATTATTATTATTATTATTATTCTCGTGATGACGAAACAATTCGTGGTGGAAAGAACGGAAAGAGGACGAAAAAAAGCTTCAATACAGCGCAGATGACGATGACGACTGACCACCACCACCACCGCCACCACCACCACAAACAACAACAACAACAACATTCTGAAAAATGAAAACACGGTGCACGGCCCAGAACACAGCGTCAGCGAACGACCTTTGACGCCACCCTGCGGGGCTCCCTTTGCTCCTCGACTTGTCCGAGGAATGATGAGGGTGGTCCAAGAAGTGCCGACACCCCGAATCACCTTACTTCCTCCTCACCTAATTGGGACACGAGGATCCCTCGGATACGGCGCCGGTGGCGGCAGGACAGCGAGGCGACCGAACGGAGAGCGGGATTAACGACTCGGTGATTCGTGCTAATTGTGTTTTAAAACCGTCCCGCGCGGAGATTTTTATCGCGCCTATAAGCGCGCCCTTCTCCACGAGGGCTCGCGCGACGTCTGCTGGACAGAGAAGACACGAGGACCGGGGTTGGAAGGGAATGTGAGGTGCAGGAAGGCGGCGGCGCGTGCGCTATCTATACACTCTCGTCTTGCTAAAGAAGTGCAGCACTGGAGAACCTAGAGCAGATCACGGTCCAAATTCTGATCCGTTGATATGTACGAACGATTTTTAATAGCTCGATGGCCGTTTACTGGCCGTTTTTCCTAAGGTTTGGGATACTTCGCGGGTCACCTTAAATTTGCTTACAGCGCAAAGCTAAACATGAACAGAAGAGAGAAACACGGAAAGCACTGTCCGTGAGGTTTCTCATTACTGTATGTGCTTAGCCTAGCGCAAGAGGTACATTTTATGACTAGTGCCAAGCGCAAGAGACATGTTTGGTAACGTGCTTACCAGCCGTCATCCAACGGCGTCAATCATCTCGATTCAAGAGGCTGGCCCATTTTTTCGCAGCTACGTTTTCACTTCTCGGCATATAGAGTCCTGTAAAGAGTGTTGTTCTCCTGGAAGTCCCACCCATCTCGATTGCCATGTAGGCCAGCGCAGCAGATAGATGAAAGTTTAATTATATGCAGGGTATGCTGCCTAGGACTTGCTAGTATACCACGAGAAATAGGTGATCGGCTAATCGGGACTCGTTCTTACGATCTAACGGAGCAGCTGGCGCTGCGAGTTCCGCCCGTCGTTCGCTGACGCCTGTAGTATAGCCTCCACAACGCTGCATCGTTTAAGAGAGACAGCTCATGCGCACTCATCGCACCCGTCTCGGTCTTTGTTAAAACGAGAGCGTGTGATGGAGGCAGGAGGGAGGCAGCGTGAGACAAAGCGGATTATCTCGTCCTGCCGCCTTGCTGACGCGGGCGCGCCTGCAAATTGCCGGCCATAGTGAGGTGCGCTGACAGCTCCTGGCCTCGCTATCGGACGCCTCGTACGACGAGAAGTAAAGAGAGAGGCTGTTAAAACTGCGACACAAGCTAAACAGTCTGAAGCAGGCACGGAATTAGGCTGGCTTCCTTATGCACGTGTGGGGCGTGTGGAATCAGATAAACGTTGAGACAAGACGCGAAGCTGTGCAAGTTCATTTTCCTCCTTTATCGCACCGAGTTTTCTTTTCTTCGCACGACCGATTACACGTGTTTCTTTTTTAAAATCATACTCCGGTATCTTCTTATAGTGTAAGCAGAAAGCAGACTTTAAAGGTAACCTAGAAGCCAGGCGCGACTTTGTTCTTCATGGTCAGTTTAAGCTCCGCGACTTCTTAATTAACGCAGGGCTTTTTGGTGCCGCTGGATCAAGATGAATTTCCTTTCATAATGCGCCTGCTGCTTCTTCCTCCGAATGCTGTCACGTTACCACAGCGATAGAGTCAAGTGGCCGACAAACAGCTCTTTCGTGCGCCGGAAACCGCCTAGGACGACCATAAAAGAAAGAGTGAAATAGCACAGTGGACTCCAGTGATTGCGTAAGAGCGCGGTGGTCAGATTCAACCTTGATTGATGACCGTCGTAAGGGCGCCCGAAAAAGAGAGGACGCCCTTGGACCGCCGCATGGAGGCACGGCTTCCATACACCACGGCACAGCGCCACGACTAAGGCAAACATACAGCTGCTGCGGAGAAGGCGGCTTTCGAAAGACGTCTTCAATCCAGTCGCGTCAAACTATGAGGAGGGGCCTTGATAGACTGATGTAGACGCGCCATTTCCTGCATACATTGCTTGACTGATACGTAATGCAGGTAGGATACGAATGTTAACTAAAAAGGTTATTGCTGCCAGTGAGCGCGATAATTTACCCGCTATCTGGCAGGAAGTGGTGTTCCAGTGATTTCTGTAATGATGATCTCGACCACTGCTAAATCGGGTATTTCGGCCGAATTAAAACAACGCAATTCGCGTCTCTTGATTTCACGCCGATAAGTCCTAGTTATCGTGGCGTCTGTCAGAACTATCACCTTCATAACTGTCATAACGATCTCTTCTTGGTAGGAGAGGCCACTAGTAAGGAAAACTCCATTTGACCTCACTACCAAGGATTTTAGCTACGGGTCTACAACGCGTATGCCGTCGTGCCAACGCCGCGCGGTCATGGTTATTGTTGTTGCCCTCATTGCAGTCGTCGTTGTATGCCCAGCTATTGCTGTTTTGCGTAGCACTTTATGTAGCTTTGTGCGCATATATTTGTAACTATGCGCGAAGAAATGCCGCTTCCACAAGGTATAACGATATTGTGCATTTCCACTTCCGCGATTAATTTCAAACTTCTTCTTATATATTATATTTAATACACGTGCTCATGCGTGTGCGCGCGCGCGCGCGTGTGTGTGTGTGTGTGTGTGTGTGTGTGTGTGTGTGTGTGTGTGTGTGTGTGTGTGTGTGTGTGTGTGTGTGTGTGTGTGTGTGTGTGTGTGTGTGTGTGTGTGTGTGTGTGTGTGTGTGTGTGTGTGTGCGCGTGCGTGCGTGTGTGTGTGTGTGTGTGTGTGTGTGTGTGTCGCCGCACTGACACGGTGTATTTTCTCTAGTCTTTCGTCGAACAGCACAAGCAGTTGCTGCCTAATTGCGAAATGATCGGACACAAGCCCGGAATCGACGCGCTAAAGCACAGTGGGCTGCCTAACATCAGCAAGTGCCCAGCATTCCCTGACGCACGCACACACCCGAGGCTGCCCTGTATACCAGCCCATTGGCTCATCGCGTTGCAGGATCTGCCGGAGACACCATCCGTCTTCCTCGACCGGGCCGACGCGGCGTCGAAAGGATGGGCGCCCGATAGCAGCGGTGCTATACGCGGCGAGCCAAACGCGTGGCGCCGGCGGCGACGATTACGCGGCGACACACACTTTGGTCGTCGCACATTCATCAATGGCAGCAGAGCCTCATGGAGCACTGAGCGCTGTCACCGCGCCGCAATGCAACCCGTATGGGGTGTTTCTTGGAGATCGTTACCTCACAAGTAGATCCCAGTCATTGACAGCCTTTTGCATGGCAAAAACAACTTGCACAGAGACCATAAAAGCCCCAGTTCCGCCCGAAATGTGAAGCACTGATAGTGATACAAGGTATTATAACAAAGCACTGGTAGTGATAAGAAAGTATCATACAACTACAGGAAGTAGGGCTCGTACTTTTGCCGGCCGTATAAATTGAAGTAAAGATTCGCTTACTCATTAAACAAGCAAGCGACGTGTCATGTGTGCACAGGCAAGCATAAGTAGATCTCACTCGATGACCGCGAACACTCGCCGTCGTGATACAGAGCGTCGGCAGCGGGGAGCGACCGCTTCGTGCTGCCTCGAACTTCACCGCGTCTCCGAAACTTGAGATTGCGCCACCTCCAACACTAAGCGAGCGGGAAAGTATGTAGCCACCAGCCATCTCAACTCGGCCTCTTTATTTGCACACGCCACAGATACACGGTGCGCGGACCGCGTTGCTCTCAGTAACGTGGAAAGTTGGGCTAGTTGGTGAGTGATCATAGTACCTTGCTGGTGAAGCAGCGCACAAACACGGACACAGTGGAGACAAGTAGGAATAGACGACACTCGCTGCTCTCACTCCTGCGCATAGCCATGCGCCCCCACGGCAGCGCATGGCTGGAGGAGACGCGCGCTCTCCTCCCCTAGAGCGACTCCCCTAGAGCGAGCTTGATCACATGACTTCCAACATTGGCGGGAAAAGACGGTGCGCATCAAGCCAGTATCTTTCTCCGCTCATCCTCTCAAGCTTTCTGCAGCGCCCACAGCATACGGCTCCCGGGGTTCTATAGGATATTTTCGCACCTTATACGAACGCCATACAGTATGTGTCCATGTAATTGTTATCGGAATAAGGCAAGTGCGCTTCCCTGTAGCAGCTGCACATTTGCCTAACTAATGGCACTACCGGTCATCGTTCAAATGAAGCTAAAGTTCTCGCTGTACATACTGGGCGTTCTGTCTTCTAAGTGGTTTCATCACATGATCCATCTCTTTACCCATGTCATAAACTCAGCTAACTGAAAGAGCGAAAACGACTACGCCGCCATTAGTTGGGCAAACTGCCTCCCATAAAAGCTAGCTTTACAATTATGAAAAGGGTATATTGCTGCCCGTACCCGAGCAGCTAAAGTGCTTTATGTCTGGCAACAAAGAAAACAAGTTGTATCATACAAAACCATGCGCGTTTACGCAGGTTCCGTACTGTCGCCAATTGTTAAATTACTGCCTAGCCGGAGCTCACCTTCGATTCACTTCTCATACCTGCAGAGAAAGGTTGCTGTACGCACCATCTATTTTTTTCCCTTAAGAGGAAGCTTTAGCTCGGGCCCAACTCGGATGCGGCCTATTCAAATACATGTAAAACGCAAAAACGCTTTTCTGAGACAGCCTCTGGATTGATCTTTAATGAAATTTGTTGCATTTAAGAGAGAAAGTTAAATTCTAGTGACTGCTGAAAGCAGAATTTCGATTTATGGCCTGAATTTCGTTTGAAGCATTTTAAGAAAACTCGGAAGTTACATAATATACAAGCACGATGTTTACAAATAATTAGCTCTCCATCAAGAACAGAAACGGCATCCGTTGGATCATTCGAAGCGGGCGAATTCGATGTGTCAATTTATATATTAAGTGAATTTGTTACATTGTGTACATGGGTTTTGCAAAAGCTGTATTTTCATATTACTAAATTTTTGAGATTCATGTATTACATATCAATTTTGTCAACTTTAAATGTGCTATTAGATGCAATTCACAGAATTGTGATATCGTTTTTCTTTGCTAAGTTGCAGAGTTGTAAACTTGATAGTTTCGTTTCCTGAAAGCTTGCAATTTTCGCCAATCTTTAGTAAATGATTGACGACCTAAATGGAAAAAAATCGAAACCCGCAGTCACTAGAATTTAAGTTTCTCTTTTAAATGCAACAAATCTCTTCAAGCTTGGTGCAGTGATTGCCGAGAAAAACCAATTCTTCTTTTACATGTATTTAGATATGAGCACCCGAGCTAAAGCCTAATATAGCTCGCACCGCATAAATTCTCATTATTGATGCGATTGTCATTTTAGTGCGCAGGGAAACCACGTCACGCTGTTGAGATCGAGGTCGCGGATTCGATCACGGCGCCGCATTTTGATCCGAATGAAACGCAACAACGCTCGTGTACTCAGATCCAAGTGCACGTTAAAGAACTTCAGGTGGTAAGCATTAATCCGGAGTCCTCCACCACGGCTTGCCTCCTAATCACATTGTGGTGCCGGCATGTAAAACTCCCGAATTCATGTTATTTGCAATTTCTTTTGCTGCGTTTTAACGTTTCACTGGTCACTGAGCCTGAAGTCTCGTCTGTATGTTTTCAATTATCACCGGAAACTTGATGTGCATGTTCAAGGAAAATTTGCTGTCGGTATTGTATAGCAGGTACAGGTTCAGGTTCAGGTACATGTCACGCGCTGACGGCGCCGCTGTGCGCTCGACATTGCCACTTCAGTAAGGAAACCTGCACATACCTACATCCTAAGCGCGAGCGCGCAGTTTACACTTGCGACCAGGCGTTGATCTATATACATGCGTATCGGCAAACGAGAGTGACTAATGAAAAGCCATAAGTACTAGCCGATATATCGGCAGTAGTGACCATAAAACGAGAAAGATTACGCAGCGGCGCATTCTGCACTCGCCCAAAGAATGCTCGTGCGAAATGTATTCGATATCGGTTGACGGGCCTCGCGCAATGCTCATAAGTCAGCATGACGGGTATCCGGATTGTGTGTCCACATTTCGTGCACCTTTTCCGAGTTATGCCACCTTTCGCGGTCTCCCTCGTTCGTTCCTTCAATTACAATTCGCGCTGCGTGCAGTACATATATAAATGCACAACCAACTAGTTTACCCACGCGCTACCTTTTTTTCCCCTTTCAAGAATGAAATCCATGCCAGAGAAAAGCGTTGAGTTTATTAATGTCTCATGTAATAAACGCGCCGTGCCAATACCTCCGTCTGTCACTTCGTTTCTTCTTTCTTTTTTTTTAAGTAAACATGCGCTCATACACCCGTCTTCTTTTTTTTTTTTCAATGCGTCAGTTACCGTTACGGAGCAGCAACCGCTAAGTGCAGCGGGCGCCCCAAGCACACGCACAAAACCACCAGCGTGGCGTGCGCGCTCGTCTTTGCGCACCCTTCGCGCATCATGCGAGCTTCCGCCGGCGCAACAGACTCACGCGCTCGGCCCTAATTAATTCAGAGGAGCCGGCCACGGACTTGTGCGATGCGAATGCCGCTACGGCCCCTCCTCGCCCTCAATCCCCTTCCCGAGAGGGATATCGTTTATTAATAATCAACCGGGCGAAAGGGGGCCTGCCCGGCCGGTATATATACGCTACACACGCCATGCACAGACGTACATACTACGCACGCGCGGCCGCCCAAGCGCCGCGGGCCATAGCGGCGTTTCTGCGCGGATGATCGCGTAACCAAGAGCGAGCATCGCGTTCTCCCCGGCCGCCGCCGATCGCGTGGCGGCTGAATATTTCATTCGGCGCGGCGCATCCCCTGTTGTCGGGAGGAGGCAGGACAGCGCCGCGGCTGCAGCGCAATCAGCTGGCTGGCGAGCGTGAGATGCGAGCGAGGAGACGCCGCGGGGCCCATCGCCGATACGGTTGCGCGGCGTCCGAGGCACACACGGGCCCGCTGTGTGCGTGCGTTGATCATCGCATGGCGGTGGTCGCATCTCGCCAGTCGGCGCGGCTCACGCGTCGCCGGTGCACGTGTATGCCAGGCGTGGCCAGAGCGAAGCGGGGAAAGGATGCTCGCTCTCGAGTCTCATACAGTGTGTGTGTGTATATGTATATATATATATAATACGAACTACACAGCAAGAAAAGTGACGCCCTTTTCCGGAAGTGTACGCGGTGCGCGCAATTTACATAGCCACATGTTTGAGAAATCGTCGACTAGGAAATATGCGTTGCCTAAGATTAAAAAAAGAAAAAGAAACAGCGGGTTCTTTCTTTCTTGTTTTGTTTTTTTATTTTTTTAACATTGCGCTCTCAAATCGCGGAGGCGCTCTATGTGTAGATTTGTTTTTCGTCTATCATTTTCTGGTCGGCATACGAAACGAACCGGCGTACCCTGCATGACTAGTAGTCGAAGCTTGCGTCTTTTGCGGCCGTGTTGCCGAGAGCTATCGGAAATACAAGGGTGTGTGTATTTATATATATATATATATATATATATATATATATATATATATATATATATATATATATATATGCGGAAGTGGCTAGCCAGGTGACGGCGTGGACAAATTGTTGGGATAGCGAAATATCGGCGGTGACATTCCGGCGCCCACTTGAGCGCAGTCGGTTTTTCCTGTCAACTGCCGCGGTTACGTCAGTGGTTGTGGTAAAGTTATGGGCGAGCCTTGGCTCGTGAAAGGTTTCGAAATTCCAAATTTTCGAAATTGCTTTTGTTAATGAGCTGTATTGTGGATTAGCCTTTTTGTTGCATATATGTACTTTCACATTCCCCGTGTCCTTGCATATAAGACGTGCCACAGGAAGACATAAATAAAGTAAAGATGATTGCGACGAACAGCGTCGCTCAATTTATATTCGGCAATCGCTTGCCTAGTCTACCTATAACCTATAATATTTGCCCAAATAGCTATATCGCTGGAAACGGGGCCAAGAGAACAACACGATACCCTAGCCCAATAAGCGTGCCGTGCGGTTTTGAATGCGTAAGTTCATTTACACACTGAATGCAAATTGCATACGCAAGCTCATTTACACACCTAGTCTGAACTATATGAACAAACTGTACAGACTGCGATTCGCTCCTACGTCCGGAAAGCTTTCTTGTACGGCGTCATGTACGTTAACGCGTTTAAAAGCTCGCAGCAGATTCCCCAAAAATGTTTTCTTTAACCAGTTCCCGCTTTTCCATGTTACCACGGTCATTGAACGGTAAGGTCACTGAACGAACAAGGGCACTGATCGCACTCGTAAAGGAAGCATGAGCAAGAAGACAGCGTATAGTGCTGCTTTCAGAAAAAGAAAAAAAGAAAAACGATGAAATGATGACCTAGGGCGGAAATATGAACACCAAGAAATAAAGAACTCAAGAGCTGTCCCTCGTTTTCGTCGTCCTGTTGTCGCAAAGCCAGCGGCCGCTCGTCGCCCCGATTAAATGCCAAAACACACCAGCCTGACGAGAGCGCACTTCCGCGACGCGGGCGGAGGCGGAAGAGGGCGGCGCGCAACTTGTCCGAGCGCGCGACACACGCAATTTCCCAACAGATCCGCGCAATCGGGGCCGACTCGACGCGCTTGGGACGGTCAATCATCCGCGTGAAGTCCCGCGGGATCGACCGACTCCAGCAAGACGCGACACAGACAGCCAGGTCGACGCACGAGCTGCGCCGCACGGGCATAAATCACGCGAACGCGTTTGCAAGGGACAGCTTCGTGTAGAGAGAGAGAGAGAGAGAGAGAGAGAGAGAGAGAGAGAGAGAGAGGCTTCGGGGCGCACAGGGAAAAGGGAGGGAGACGAGGCGAGCAGAAACAACGAACGGCGATGAAAGGATGAAGGCTCGGGATCAAAGGGAGGGGACAGTCGGGAGACGGCTACGTGCATGCGCGAGAAGCCGGCGCTACACGACTAAGCGCTCTCTGGAAGGAAGCCAGGACTCTCGCTCGTAGAACAAAGGGAGGCCCTCAGGAGGGCGACTCGAAGCCGACGAAAGCCGTCGCCTCCTCCTCCCCCGCTTACCCCGAAGCACGTGGCACCGGGCCCCTGAGAGAGGCCTCGCCTCTGTGCATTTCGGCGCCTTTGCTCGGTCTGTAGCACGGGACATGACGCACCCGGTATCGGGAGTAAAGAGGCGAGCCGCGACCCCGCGGGGCCGGAGGCCGCGAAGGAGGGTCGTTCACTTCCCAGCTAACCGGCGCGAGGCGAGCACGGACGGCACCGAAGGGCTCTGCGGCGCTCGCGTGCTCCTCCGAGACAGGTGCCCTCCCGACGAGAGATTTAAAAGTCAATAAACGGCTTTCCTCAGCCCGCGCCGGAGCACGGGAAAACAACGGCACAGATAGTTTGAGAGCGGGCGCGAAAGCGCGGCTTTTTCCATTACCGCCCCCCCCCCCCCCCCACCGGCGAGGCTGAGTTACGAAAGCCCGGATGTTTCCTGCCTCGCCTCCTCCCTCCTCTTATTACTGTCATTGTTGTTGGAAACGTCAACGTGGGAATGGCGGACGACGACAGATGCGCCGCAATAAGAAATTAGAAAAATAAAACGATAGGAACGACACAACTGCTGATTTTCGTTCACGCCATATTTACTTAACGCACGGTAGATCAGTTAGCTATATGACATTCTGCTATATTGGCCGCGAAGGCGACGGTGCGATTCCAGGCCTCAGCGGCCGCACTTCGCCGGCAGCAGTACGCACACTCGTTCGGGTAACCAAACATTAATCCAGTACATTCCTCTCACAACCCAATGCGGAGTTTCGGTATAATAATGGTGGCGGTGGTGGTGGTTGTGGTGGCTAGCAGCAGGCGGGGTTAGCCTGGCACACATAGCCGTCAAGCATTCCGCCTGAGCCTCCTATGTGTGACGCTATGTGAGACCCCCGTGTCTCGCATTATGGCAATCAGCAGTCGTCGCATTCTCTTCCTAATTACCATGTTAGACACCCTGATTTAATTTTTCTTGGCCCAAATTTTGACCGGTGTACATGGCTTGTAACGCTGCACGTCTAACCGGAGGCGTAAAACGGACGACACGAACTTTCGGATATGTGCAGTACAGCTACCTAGAGTAAAGAAAATCCTACCTTAGTATTGAAATCAACACAACCTGAAATTGCAGGCAATTTTATAACGAAAAAGTGCTTAAGTGAAGCATCAGGCAGAAATAGATTGAGTAAAGCTGATTGTCGAGGGATTAGTGTCAAATCTGAGCTCTAATTTGTTTCGAAGTACTAATCTGGTGTTCCCTTTAACGGTGGACTGTACTGTACACGTCGCGGTGACTCGGCAGCCAAGCCGTCCGACGATGGCGTCGCGGATTCGTACCTCGCGCTAGCTGCATTCACATGGCGCATCGAATTGCTTCGCGGACGAGTGTTACATGGCTCACTGCCACCGAACCTCGCCGCAGACAAGTGCGACAGAAGCTAGAGCATTTGCGGCGCAATTTGTTGCCGCTCAGCCACATCAGTATCGTCCGCGGACTATTTCAGATATTCGGCCCGTCGTGGGAATCTAACATTAGCAACGTGAGTTTCACGGATCGAAGTTTTGTCCGATTGATTGATTGATTGATTGATTGATTGATTGATTGATTGATTGATTGATTGATTGATTGATTGATTGATTGATTGTGTTTCATGTTTTGAAGAAACACAGAGGCTATATACCGACTGCAGGTGCCGTAGGGTAGAGTCCGGATTAACCGACCACTTTGTTTGTGCGTTAAAATAAGTATGCATGCGTTTTTACGCCTCGCCCCTATCGGGATGCCATCAGGGCGGTCGGGAATGAAACCGTTGACCTCTAGCGGAGCAGCAAAGCGCAAGCGACATTGAAACACGGCGGAGCATTATACACGTAAAAGGTGCCGAAATAGGTGCAGAACTATTTCCGTGTGCTTCAATCCAGATAGCAACAGATAGGCGAAACATTTCACGATGCCTTTTCTGCGCCATCCCTCGTCGCACCTCGTCGGACCTCGCGAACGACTTCAGGAAGCGAACGTATTTGCATGAAAGCCACCAAACGAGGGATCCTCCTGAAAGCGCTGGACGAGAACAAAAACGGCATGCGCGCAATTGATCGGGGTGGCTCTGTTGATGGCTTTTACGATGCTCACGGAAGAGAGAAAGAAATAAACGAGCAGGAAACAAAAGAGGGGCAACTCGCACCTACAGCAGGTGCAGGTGCCGTACCAGGCGCTGTATACTGACGTCGGAGAAATATTGCGCCTACGTCAGGCAGCCTGATCCCCTCCAGACGGCTCGGGTGCCGCCGGCAAAACAAAAAGCGCGTATACCGGAGACTGCCAAGGCGGCAGCCCATTCGCACGTTCGTCCCACACGTGCATGCATCCCGTGCGTGCCAGCGCAGCAATAACGTGCCGCAACCAATAACACGCGCCTGTCACGGGAGCCGGCGGCGGCCTCTCACGCCCCATCGAGTGCGCGTCCACGGCCCAGGCAGCAGCGGCAACAACTGCGGGGCTCCAATATGGGGAACAGTGTGCTGTGGCAGCAACAGATGGCGCTTCGACGAGTGCACGGACTAAACCCCCTGTTCCGAGTAGCCTAATGCAAGAGGAGCGTTCCATCTCAGACTTCGGCAGCAGATGTGTGTGTACGCATGCACGCTGGAACTATACAGAACCGTGCAGCACTGCGGAAGTTGACGTCAGAAAAATTACCGACGAACTACTAACGAAGATGTTCAGCAATGAAAAGCTAATCTAATTTTTTTTTAACAGTGAACATTTGTCTATCATGTCTTTCTTTATCCCGATTAGTGACCTCACGGGCGCTGACGAGCGAGGGATCGTTGTTACGTGTGTGAACAACGTTAAAGCGCGCGATTGGAAGGTGCCAACTGTTGTGCTATAGATTCCTCGACGATGCATGAATTTAGTGGGAAGCAGCAACGAGGAATGCTTTGCACGAACAGCGCCGGGTCCAGCCAGCTGAGACGCGAAGCAAGAGGCGTGTTCGGTGTGCGTGCCTGGGCGCTGGGTAATACGGCCAGGGCCGGAAAAGGCTCTGTCCGTGTCGGTAATCCAAGACGCGGACGAACCTGGCCTTTCGTCTCGGTAGAGAGCACGTGATGCGTCGGCTGCTGGTGAACAGGTGTCAGCGCACACGCATTGTGAGGGCATACATACGCTTCCTGTGCCGACTGCAATTAGCTATTCCTTCTTTCCGGGCGCTGTGCGAAAGTAGTACATGTTGCCACAAGAGCTTCTCAAGTGGATGTCTGTTCACGTGTTAAAAAGAAAAAGAAAAGCTCTCTGAGCAGAAATTAAATGAGTTCTACAAATGCTCTATTTTTATTACGACTTTTTCTTTCCATACATGTGTCTAATATATCTCCTGTTTTGTTGATCTTTTTTTTGTGGCTTTTGACTGGGTTCCTGATAATCACTACGTTGGCATCTACGTCCAGATGAGAGCAAAGCCTGGAGCACGGTATCAGAAAAATAATTAACCTTCTTCTAATCCAACCATGGAATGTGAAACTGTTCTAATGCAGCACATTGGTCAAACAAGCGCTTGTGAGCCTTGCCATTTGATTTCAGACTTCACGTCTACGTCACGCAGAAAATCTTGCTGCAACCTCATATGAAGGCTAGCCGTAATTGTAAATAAACTAAAAAAAAATAGACGCTATAGCTTTCTTTTGTTATTCAGTCAATTTAAGCTGTTGTAAAGCAACGCGGATATATCTTTTCTGGAGGTACATTCGGGTGTTGCGTAGTTCAACAGAGATTGACCTACTGTCCTCTAATTAGTACATAGCGCTAGCTGTTTCTTGGCGTATTTGTTTGCTTTTAGTGAGCCATCAAGTCGTCAAGACTGCGCTAAGCTGAAGATGTCAAAAAGATACCGCTTCCTGTGAAATTGTGGGGGTGAAGGTCCCAAGGAGGAGGAGGAGCGTTGCTTGCAGCAGGCGGATCTAAGCGTTGCATATATTTCCAGCATGGATGGATGCTATAAGGATCCTCTTGGAAAGGGGCGGTGGGTTGCGCCACCAAGCTCTTGTTCTTATTTGGCCCAATGTTTTATCTATCATTTAAAAACAGGATACAAACACACACAAAAACAAAAAATTTCCAGCATCAAACTTTTTGAACCACTATTGGGAACTTTGTGTTTGAATGCCTCCGTTGTTTGCAGTCTCGCTACTTTTCTGCCAGCAAACCTCCAATCGCCTCTCACTAATCTGAAATGCGGACATGTTTACTTTCCCTTGCTATGCCTGAACCCAAGGGCTTCAAGGAGGCCAGAGGAGCCTAAACCAACCACTGGGAACATATCTTCACATTCTAATAAAACATGTTCCACCGTTTCCCTAGCTCTACCAGAACAAGCAGACGCTTCTTCCTCGATCACCTCTCGATATACGTAGATGATATCTGCCTTTGGACGCCTGCGGTCAGTTCCCTTCAGGTTCACGCGTGATTGCAGCGGGCAGCAACTTTGACATCAGCATACTTTCAAACACAAAGCTAGACTGTACCGACCGAGATATGTGCATTCATTGCCATTCACACGTAAACCTATGACACCATACCCAGTCGCCATTAATGGACACACTATCACATATGCAAAGGCCCACCGATTCTTGGGTGTAATAATCGACCGAAATCTTTCCTGGAGCCCTCATTGCACGTACCTGAAGAAAAAAAAAACGGTTGTCTATTGCTCAGGTACCGAGATCCATGTGCGGGAAAACATGGGGCACATCTGTACGCTCCATGCTTCAGTATTACAGAGCTCTATTCCTAGAGTATCTACGTTACAGCCTTCCAGTGTTGTCCAGTACGTGCAAGTCAAATATTCGCTCATTGAAGAGCTTACGAAGCCAAACATTGCGCACGTGTTTGGGACTTCCTCGCTGTGCGTCAACAGCTGCAACAATCCTGCTCGCCAAAGATCATCCCATTCAAACAAACGTTGCTGTGGATTGTCTCAGGATGCATATATCCGTCATCTTTCCCGCGTCCCCGATCATCACTTGGCGTTCTTGCCATCGCAGAGGCCTCGTGCAACGTTTTGCGAAGTTATAATTAGCCACACAGATTGTCTTCCATTAGGATACATACTAACAGCTAGGCCTTCATTGTCATTGTGGTGTATCCAACAGCATCAAGTGCGCCTAAATAAGAGGGTCGTTTGATAAGTATGGCAAAATTACAAGAGATGGCGTTACAATTCTGTTTTCTTCGAGGTGGCGCGCGTAGCACCCTTCATATGTCGGCAGAACTTGCTTACGCTGGTACCGACAGTTAGTAAGCTCCTAGCGGCCATTGGCATTGAGCTGTGTGGTGATTCACACCAAAACGTAAAGAGGTGAATTTCGAGCAGTGATCAAACATTTTCATTTAAAGCACTGGACGGCTGCCCAAATTAAAGCCGAGTTGAGCGAAGTTCATGCAGGCTCTGCACCATCACTGGAGACTATTTACTACTGGATAAACGAATTCAAACGAATTTATTCGACCCAAGATGAAGCACGTCCTGGGTGTCCCAGTGGAGGTCCCCACGCCAGAAATGGTATCGTAAATTCATGGAATTTTCATGAAAGACCGCCGAATGAAGATACGTGAGATAGATGAAATTGTAAACATATCGGCAGAAAGAGTTCACAATATTCGCCGTGAAAAATTGCAGATGAATAAGGTCTGTGCATGCTGGGTGCCGCGACTGCTGACGATCGACCAAAAGCGCACGAAGGCAGACATATCGAAGAAGTGTTTATGGATGCTTGATTCCAATCCGCAGGACTTTGGCGTCGATTTGGGACAGTTGACGAGGCGTGAATGCATAATTACACTCCAGAGTCCAAACAGCTGTGAAAGCAATAAACTGGGTCTATGAAGGTGCTAAAAAAACCGTTTGTGCATCCGGAAAGGTAATGGCGACTGTTTTTTGGGATTCACGAGGAATAATCTTTGTAGACTACTTACAAAATAGCAAAACGATAATAGGACCATATTATGCAACACTATTAGATCAACTGAAGAAAAAGAATTGCACACTGAACGACCTGGGTTAGCACGGCAAAAACTCCTCTCCGCTCCACCCCACGGGTCTCTTGTTGCAATGGCCGAAATGCACGTGTTAGGCTTCGAGGTTGTGCCTCATCCACCCTATTCTCCGGATTTGGCCCCATGCGACTTTTTCATATTTACAAACCTGAAGAGTTTGCTGGGTGGAAAGAATTTTTTTTTTCAGATGAAGAGGTTATCTCAGTGGTAAATCACTACTTCAAGGGCATCGAACCATCCTTTTATTATGAGGGGATACAAAAATTGGAGCACTGCCGAAAAAGGTGTGTGGAGCTGGAAGGGATATAGGTTGAAAAATGAAGTATTGCTTTCTGCAAGCATAGTATCTTTAATTCTTTTTACCACACTTATCAAACGACCCTCGTATTCCGGGTGTAAAGAAGAAGGCCAATCACCCAAAACTACCTCTGAAACAATTAATCAATCCTAATTAATCCTAATTAATCCTAATTAAACTACCTCTTAAACAATTAATCAATGAGACATATGGGGACCGAATTCACATCTATACCGGTGGTTCGGTATCACCTACCAGCTCTTTGGGTGCCGTTGTCATTCCGGCTACGAAAACCACAGAGAAATTCAAACTGTCACACATGACAACATCAACGGCGGCAGAACTTGCTGCCCTGCGTGCTGCTGTAAAATACCTCCTGCAACAGACACCTCAGAAGTGTATCATATTTTGCGACTCTAAAGCAGCACTTCAGAGTCTGCATTTTTCCCTGTATCATAGGAGTCATGAGCAGCTGACATATGGAGACCAGAGGAGGAGGAGAGGAGACCACCATCATGCTATCGCTAAAGGGCATGAAATTATATTCCAGTGGCTACCTGGACATACCGGCCTTGCTGGTAATGACCTCGCTGACGAAGCCACCCGGTCTGCCCATCTGGAATCCCGACCAGCTCCAACCCTCTTATCCAGAACCGACGCTGCAAGAAAGTTTCATATTGTGGCTAAAGCCATGACACAAATACTGGTCTTCACCCACCCTCCCGAAGTGTCATCTTCATAGGCTTGACCCATCCTTAAAGCTACAAGTGCCATCAAAGGTTTCCCGCTCTGAGGCGACAGTATGGTGCCGCCTCTGGCTCGGGATGGCATTTACGAAGGCCTACTCGTTCCGCATTGGGATGGCGCATACGCCCATGTACGAATCTTGTGGAACCATAGAAACGATTGAACATATCCTATATCTCTGTCCCCAGTACGACGTCGAGCGTGAAGCTCTCCGGACGGCATTGAACCAGCTGGACTCTAGACCATTTTCGGAATTGAAGTTCCTTGGACCATGGCCGTAGGCGTCAATGGCACAGAAAGCCACGAAAGCGTTGTTGAAATACCTCAAGTCGACAGGTCTTGGCAACCGTGTGTAGGCTTGGTGCGAACCTTCAAATGTGCGCGAAACTGTGCTCTCTCTATCTCCTCTCCCTCTCCCTCTTCGTTCGCATACCCCTTCCCCCAGTGCGGGGTAGCAAGCCGGACGTGCGTCTGGTTAACCTCCCTGCCTTTCCTTTCTTCTATTTCTCTCTCTCTTTCTTCTACTTCCTTGTAGTACCTCGCTTTATGGATACGTGTTCTAAGGTATCCTGATCTAGCTTCTAAAGGTGATGAGCTCCCGTTTGAGTTATCATAATATGTTTCTTTCCTGATTTCGTTCTTCTCTCCTAGGTAGTTGCTTATAGCAGGTTTCTTTTCCATTGCCGCCCCTGATTTGCCTCAGCCTCTCTGACTTCGCATTTGACTTTCCTTGTTGCCGTGCTGCTTACTATACCGGTCGCATAGTTGATAAGATTCCTAGTTCTTTTCCTCCTCTATGAGTCAATGTTATTCCTGTAAATATAACTGAGCACTCTCGCAACACATTTACATTATTTCATATTCCTCAGTTGTTGTTCCAAATCAATTTTATTCTGAGCTTCACTCACTTCAATACTCGTCTAGCCCATATCACCCTGCACAGCTTCACTTGTAGTATTCCCGTGAGCGCCCAATGCGAGGCGTCTCACTGAAATTTCGTTGTCATCGAGTCCTGATTGTACCCTTGTATTCAACCAAACAATCGCATTTCCAAATGTAAGTCCTGCAACCATTACACCTTTCCACTTACCCCGGAGCACTTCGCACCCATTGTATCCCCATAGCGCTCTGTGTTTCATTATGGCCGCATTTCTCTTCCGCTTTGCTATAATTGTTTTTTTCTTGTGTTTACATGTATCTATTGCCTGCCTTTATACATACACAAATATATTCGTATTCTTCTACCCTAGGTATTTCCTCGTCATGTCTGTTCACTGTCTTCATTAAATACCAAAAAACTTATTTTTAACGCTATAGTTCAATCCTAAATTCTCACCTTCCTGTCCGCATATGTTAGCCAGACGTTACATATCACACTGACTGTTAGCAGGCAACACAATGTCGTCCGCATAAAACAAACCTGGAAGCTGCGATTGCTTTGTCCGAGAGCTACCTATCCATCGTGGCTGGGTCTGAAGCCCGTCACCGTCCATCTGGTAATACAACAGCCCCCAATGACAGAAGCAACTCGACACGGAGCGCAACAGGCGCTCGTCATCGATTCCACGTCGACCCACACGGCTTATTATTCACCCTTCAAAACTCTGTATCAGGGAGGAACATTTAGAAGGAGCCGAATCACGTCTCTCCTAAACATCCAGTGTCCTCGCGGCACCGAAATATCACTCGCGCTTGAGAACAGGGCAATATTGCGCTTCAGTCATCTATTAATACTTTATGCTCCACGTCAAATTCAAGACGCTCCAACAAATAGTGGTCAATATTACCGAGAGCTTGACAGCCGCCCGACAGCAAAATTCGGGATATGAAACCAATAGCCCCCTACGAGAGACGCTGCAGTAGAGAGCTCCGAAATAATCTCAGCAATCCGGTGTCCTTGCACGTGCGACACATCAAGGCCACTCTCGGTCATGCAATCGAAACGTCGCTGCTTTTGTCGTACATTGATGATAGAAAATTCAAGGCCATTCCGCCATGCGAAAGACCGGCGGAGCTGTAAACATCGTGGTAAGAAAACTTGTGCTAAATGCTTTACTGCATCACTCATCCTCACTTATTAACAACGGTCACAATGGCTTTGTGGTCGCTGTGATATACGCTGATCGGCATACTCGCAACTGCAAACACATTCTTTGATAATGTCACATCGATGCACGTACGCCGCTGGGGGCCGGAACCATGCAGCATCGCAAGCGAAATGTCTCAAACACGAAAGGCGTTAACACCTCCCTCTTCGGTCCCGACACAACCACATTGAAATCAGCGACAACGCATGTTGTATGCGTGATTCTAAAGAATGAATGCACTGTTCGCTGCACTTGGGTGACTGCTTCTAGCCTCTGCCTTACGGGGGTACGGGCCATTGCATTATTTTCTTGCTTACGGCGGTATGAGCTATTGCCGATGATAGCTTTCGACATGCTGTTCTGTATGACGTATGCGAGACTCCAAAGAATGTAAGCAGTATTCGCTTCACTTTGCCGAGTGCTTGTAGCCTGTGCCTCAAGGGGCTGTGAGCCATTGGATTTTTTTGCTTGCTTACGGGGGTACGAGCCAATGATTATGATGTGCGGACACGAGATGCTTATGGTACCCTTACCATATACAGCTCCGCTGTAAAAGTGTAAAGTGAGAAGTCAAGATTCAGCCACGGGCTCAGTGCTCGCACACGTGTAAATCGAAATACAAATACTGTAGACAACCTTATCTTTATTAGCTTTTTCTTTCATCCTCACATTTTTTGCGATATCAGTTCATTGTAAAGCTTGGAAATTATTCGCGGACAATTAATTAAGTGCTGAAGACTATAGAAAGATCCGGTCCTGCGTATCGTTCGCAGTTGACAGGCAGACTTTTTAAAGAAATAATTGGTACTTCACTAAGACTAGGTTTTCTAAGTAACGAAGCCGCTCGGAACAATCGATCATTGCGATTTGCACACTTAAAAAGCTACAAATTTCACCGTGGACGTTATTTTTCGCAAAGAAAGACCGAGCGACACTCGAATGAAGGAATGAAATATCGAAAAAAGCGCCATAGCTTAACGACGGCGAGTGGCTACCACGTCGCTGACGCTGTGCTAAAAGTTGGGTAGAGAGAAACAGCATTTTTTGTTGTCTTGCCATCGGCTTCTTCTTTCAAGGAAACGCGACATCGATAGTTGCGGAATACGCAGGTATCAATTTCTACCAAAGCAGCCTTAACAGCTAACGCATGCAATTACATTTTTGAAGTGCGCTTATCATCCCAGCGCTAACGACCTACGGGGCGTTTTCTGACAAAATCAGGTCGCGACCAGGAACACAGTGGCGCCGACAGATATATGATCGAGTAACAATGTCGTCGAAACGCGCTACACAGACAGAACTGGAGCTGCATGTATCCCTACCCTTGGGCGCCAACCGTCTTCCCATATAGAACCGGATTCAATCCACGCGCCTCCGTTTCTCCTCGCGCGCCTCTGTGAAAGCAAGGCCGCTTTATGAGGACGCCCGGCACGCCCCTTTCGTATCCTAAAGTTTGACCACAGTTCGGTGTCGGGAGCCTACTCTAAGGGTAACCGGTCCGAAGAAAAACAAAAGACGGGCACATTTTGGTGCAGCATGCGTTTGGCAACAGCGATTTCCAGGGCGGACATCTTGAACGATAAAAAGAAAAGGAAAAAGAAAAAAGTTGCGACACCTACACCGTGGATGGCAGAGGGGATGTAAGGTAACGGATTTGAATCAACGGATGAAGAGGATTTCTCTTTTCTTTCCTGAACTCAGCAGCATAACGTTTCGTTTCTCTGGCGGCTCCTGAAGAAAGCTCGCCTCCGAAGTGGCTAAACTCGAAGTGCGCACGCGTACAAGCGCCGTCTGCTTGGCATGTACGAAAAAAAAAAAGACAGCCTTCTCGAGAAACGACGGGTCCAAAAGGAACAGGGAAATGTTGAATGGAAGTAACGGCCGAACAACAAAAAAAAAAATATGAGGTGGACAGACAAACAGCGAAGTTACGGGTATGGGCCGGGAATGCGACTTGCAACGGACCGGCAAGCAGATCTAGCCGGCTTCTCAGTGCTTAGCGCGGAAAAGCGCACGGGATCCATCCCGGAGCTCCCGAATGCCGGACTGCACTTTGGACCCGCCGCTTCAGAGAGACAGCAGGCAGCGGCGGCGGCGGCGGCGGCGCAGGTATAACGCTCGACCGCCCTTCAATGCGCCGTTGCTTGTCAGGTCCGGTGAGCGCCTCGCTGCGCCTCGCTTTTCTCGGCAAAACTCGGGGTTTGGGCCCTCGCCTCCCTGGGAACGAATCAGTCACGAGGACTGGAGGGACAGCTTCAAGGCCCAATCTTTTTTGAGAGCCGCCACTGCTCGTTCCCTACCTTTTCCTTTGCTTTCAATTCTCAGCTTCGACGTTCAGCAGCATTTCTTTTTTCTTCTTGTAGTCTGAGGCGCACGCCTACGAGTTCACTGGCCTTCTCTGACTCCTTCGTGCGCTCCCGCACTTGAAGCACTTGAAGCTCGTTGTTGATCTTCTTAGGAGGGGAGAGGAAGAGAAAGGGCAGCGAAGTGTTCAGAGCAGAAATCGCGATGCGGGGGTATTATAAGACCCGTCTCGGCACTGATATCTACGCGCTTGCGACTGCGTTTCGGCTGAGACGAAATTTGAGCAGAAAAAGAAAGGCACAAGACTTTGGCAGCGAAAACGCCATGTCGACGCTTTGATGCGCGTGGACGAATGGAACGTGACCTGCATGAGTTCGGAGGTCTTCTCTAGCGCCGTCGTTCGTGTAGCTTTGCGAGCTTCGGGATTAAGCACGCGCTGACGCTGCTGATTCCTCCGGCCCCTTGCCACAGAAGTTATTTTGTGTGCCGAGACATAACGAGGATATCTATGCAGGTAGCTCGGTATTCCCACAGCTTGCGGCAAATGAAGCAAGTACGAATGTAGAGCCCAAGGAAGGCAAGACAGGCAGATTTCGGAGCTGGATAAAATGCTTCTGCTTTTTGTGTATGACGAAGTCTCTACAATGAAATTATTTTTGAACAGCTCCGATAGCGTCTACGCAACAATGGTTGCTTGTGTACTGTCAAATGTTCATATTCTGCGGCCTAAACTCATGGTACGGTGCGAAAACGCGCACGCGGCGAAAGCGAAACAGTGCGCGGACAAGCATGCAGACGCGCAGTCGGTCGCTGCGAATCTGTGCGATCGCTGCACTGAGGCTTCATTCTACTACGCTCCATTTAGTTATACAAACACTATAAGAACATACTTGACTAGTTTGCTCTCAGCGTTTACCTACCTTTCACGCAAGAAGCCGGTTCGGGAGTCTCCATCGCGGCGACCGCGCGCAGTGGCGTTCACTGTACGTATTCGGTAAAAAGATAGCGTCTGTAAACGATTCTGTGCTTTCAGTTTGCCCCAGATTATTATTTAGACAGTAAAAAACTTCTCTCGTTTCGAAAGTACTTACAGAAATGTCCGGGAGAGCTCGCGCGTGGTATTTTCAGTGAGCGCTGACAGCAAAACATATGAGGAGCGCGCCGCGTGATCCCTCATACTACGCCAGCGAGGCGCTTCCGATAGATAGCAACTCATTAACTCCTAGCCGCCAATACAGCGAGAGCTTTGGCGCGTCAGTCGAAGCGGCGTGAAGCTCTTTTCTGACCTCGAGAAAATGCGCCGATGTTCGACTGCCGAGCTTTTTTGAAGGCTGTGTAATTCACACGAGGTCAGTCGCGATTATCGTCACCATCTCGTTTATCTACTTTTTGTTTAACGTCACTGACCTGGCTGCTCCTGTCCCAGACAGAACGGTCTTGACACGTTCCGTCAAGTCTCAGACTTGCGATCGGTATCATTCCATGAAACTGAGTTATGCTGCCTAGACCAGACATCGACATCCTTATGATCTGTCAGCCTTACCGCCAGCACCACTCGACCAAGAAACTTTAGCGAGTACGATCGGTAGCAAGCCTGCCGAACAGGAATCCTTGCGCCTCCTGTGCTCGGTGCCCAATACAAAGAGGAACAGCCTTTGGTAGACGTTTCGAAGCTATTGCTTGCGCAGGCAACAAAGTCACCTCTCGAACAATAAACATCAGCACAGCCAAATGTCCGCATCTCCATCATTAGAGGGCTTATAGGTTCCCAGAAAATTATTGTCCTGTTACGTTAACTGCCCGCATAAGCATGCTATGATTATAGAACCCCGTTTTGACTCCTGTTGCCCATCTAATAAGTGTTGCGTACCGGATGCTCTGTACGGTGAAATACGTAATAGAAATAAAAAACAGAGAAATTCGGGACAAACTCGGGACGCGTCCCTGCAGTAGCACCCCAACGCACGTGGTGGTTTCGGAACTATTCACAAAGGCTGCAAATTTCTGTTCTCGCATACATAGGTAACGAGCACCGTACTATACTGAGATACATGTCTGGGCTACGAGTAAACAAAGACGCTCTCCCGCCGACTTGGCTTCATTTCTAAAACACTTGTGCACGACGGTATTTCCTCGATGCAACGTTCCTCAAGTTCCCCTTCGAAGAAGCAGCGTTGGTTGAGATAACAAGTGCTGAAAAATGGTAAACACTTTAAATTATTTCTTCGGTCATCCTGCAGACCCTGTGAAGAGATTAGTATTTACACCAATGCACGCAATCCACTGCTCACTAAAAAGCTTTGTTACTCATAGGCGAGGGGGCGTGCCCAAGTGAAAAAAAAAATTAAAAGCATGGTGTGGGTCGCACAACTCGCAAAGGTGCCACTATATGCAAAGGGCACACATCGAGCTCGGAGCATGTACCAACGCGAATATGGGCGCACGAGCGATGTTCTGAGTCGTCAGAGAAGCGAAAGCGGCTTTCCAAGTACGCCCACGAAGTATGCAGAACATAAGGGCGCGACCTTTTAAACAAACGGAAACCAGCAAGAAAAAAAGAGAGAAAAGAGAGAGCGACGGTATAGGACAAGCGGACGTGAGATGCCTGCGGCGACGCTTCTGAGTCATGCTCCTTCGAGTCTCCTCGCTGCTTACCCTATCAGGAACGGCTTGCGCCCGCGTGTGTATATATAATTCTCCCCGGCTGACGTGCTTGAATCTCCGGAATGGCCGCAAATACGTCCGGCACGTGCCGCCTGAGCCGGCGTTCTCTCGCGTTGAGGCGCGTCGCGCGCACACGTACGCAAGTCGCGGCGCATCGCGGTGCTGCTGCGCAGAAAACAACGAAGCCCAAGTATATACATATGCTCTTGGCCTCTTCTGTAGGCGGCGTTGTCGATATAGAGAACACCCTGGCCACCACCGGCACCTCCTACCACCGCTGACTTTCTCGTTCGAGCAGGACGAACCTGATACGGCGCGCGCACGGAGAAACCTGTTACGTGCAGACGAGAACCGCAGCGCGCACGTATCGCCGACCGCGTGCAGACTGGGCACATAATTGGGATTGTTTATGCATGGAGTGCGCGGACGCGTATTTGCGTGCGTAATGCACTCGGCGCAGGCCGCGGGCGAGAGGAAGGCTCCGGCCAAGACTTGGTAACAACGAGCGCGTCCGGAAAGCTTGTTTGCGAGCTGGTCCCCTCCAGAGAGTGCATAACCAATAGTTTCGGGTGGAAGTTCTCGGTGCGATTAGTCTACATTTAGGAGAGGAACAACACGCGGGATCATTCTATGTTGCGTGCATTTACCCTAACTGCGTGAACAGAGGAAAACAGCAAGCTTGCAGATAGGTGTTGTAATAGGCCTAAAACGCAGTCGTCGGAGAGCAGGCGCGATGGAGAGGCTCCAGTTATACCTATTCAATGGCCCTCTGATTAATCTTGCGCAGAGATCTTGATAACAGCCTTTTTTCGTCGTTGTTGTTGTTTTGAGATAACCGAGTGCGGCGATGAGCGGTTCTATTTACTTATTTACGCAGTCCGATGAAGCTCGCATCAGTCAACTTGTAGAGTATATGACATTGCAATCGCTCTCAGAGAGCCATGTTGTGCTCGCGCTATCGAAAGAAAGTATTCATTAATTCAATCATTTGCTTAGGGTAAAATGCTGTTCGCCGGATGTAAAGCTCAACCTATCGCATGCGTGCCTCGAATCCAGCTAGCGCCGTCGTTAGTATACTTTCTAAACGAAAGAAATGAGGATTATTCACCATGATGCTGTCTAGCAATACTATAACTCACACTTACACGCAGCTACATTACATTGATCCCCCTGGTATTTCTGTTGTAAGGTGTACCAGGGAGACGAGTTATGCAGAGGCACTACTTTGTACCGCGTCCTGGACGCAGCAGATAATAAACGTCGCGCCAAATCCCTTGTAAATTTGAAGCAGCCCCCTTATATAACCTTTTTGCGGTAGTTACTTCCTAGTGTTGTCTTTTGTGCAGTGTTACTATGTAAAGCGTTACTTCCACACGCGTTTCGCAAACGATGCGTGCGCACGCTTTTCAAGTTTCCTCGTGCCAGCGGTCGAGCTCTCAAGCGTATTTTCCGTGGACAGTGTACGTGTTCCGGCTCGGCGAAGGAAAGAGAGAAAGTGGAATGAGAAAATGGCAAACGGATTGTTTGTGAAATCGCTGCGGCTGCTGCGGCTGCTGCGGCTGCTGCGGCTGCTGCTGCATGGTGCGCACGCGCTCACGTGTCACTGACGCAGCACAGCTGCGGTGGAAACATTTGGCTCATTTCTGACTCGTTTCTTCCACATACAGCGCGGTCTCTCGGAACAGGCAGGACAGCAACACGAGATGACGAACGTACACGGACTTTCTGGCCTTATGGCCGGCATAATTGCGTCGGGCTGGCTGCGTACGAAGGGAGGTACAGCCGCGTTATGTCTCAATTGCGCAGAATTTCACAACGGACACGCAGCTACAGTATAGCGGCGGCTCGAGGTCCAGAAAACTGTTAAAGCATTCATGCTGGCGGAGGAACAGAAACAACGCGCACGCGACACGGCGAGGCAAATACCGTGAAAGTAAAACATAACAGTAACAAGTGAAGATAACGTAAAACGCGGAAAGTGGCAAATGGCAGCGAAGACAGCTCACTGTTTGCTTTCATCCTGCCCTGTGTCTTTTGCTGTTCGAATATCTTGGCAACAACGCCGATTCTTCGGCACCCTGATTCTCACGGACTGATTGAACACGGACATTCATTCATTCACGGACAGGCGCGGTGTACATAACGCCGTGATCGCGTCCGCAAGGTATCACACTCATATGCATGCTTACGAAGAACTTGAACCTGGCCTTCTTAGTATTCACTGCATGAGATGTTTACCGCTAATGAAAGACGAGGACAGAGTAACAACAACACGAACGACGACACGGGCGGTATAATTTGACACTGGCCCGTGCTGTTCGCGTTTTCTATCTCGGTCCTCTTCTTTCATTAGCGGCAAACACGTCATATATCCTACTAATGTACACCCCGAAAACAGAAAACACCTGGAAATTCAAACGAGAAGCAACTGCAACACGAACAACTAGAGGGTTGCCGTGAAACCCAGAGCACGTAAAAACCACGTCAGCAAGTGCGCTGCGCAGCCAAAAGTGAGGAGCGTGCGAGCGAGAGCGAGAGAGAGAGAGAGAGAGAGAGAGAGAGAGAGAGAGAGAGAGAGAGAAATACGAGGCGAGGGCAGGGGCAGTGACACACACACAAAAAAAAAAGAACAGGTGGACCTTTGGCTCCTATGTGAGACGGGGCAGGAGAGCAACGTCGTTTGCGCATGCCGAAGATGATGAGTTTAGTGTACATACTTCCAAAATTATGTGCAGAAAAATCCGGCAACATAATAAAAGTACATTTGTTACAAGACGGCCGGAATATCTTTCCTAAAATAGTTGCGGTCTTTTATATTGTGGCGTTTTTCAGGGCTGAGGTAAAGGGAAATTTAGAGTCTCTACAGCGGCGAGGGCAGCTCGCCTCCTCGCAACCCAACCTATTATTTGTTTCTATCTCAGCTATTAATAAACCTTTTCCCTTTCTTTTTAATTTTTTGCGGTACAACTGTCTTGACGACGTTTCAAGGGTTCTAGTGCGTAACCAAAATTTCGGACGCGGTCTGGTGAGGGACCCTTTGCGAGAAAACTACAGAGAAAAGTAATTTGAGCTGCATTAGTATATTACCTTTCTAGAATAGCAAAAACGATAAGCCTCCCGTATCGTAACAAAAGCTCGATAAGCCAGGAAAAAGAGAAAGGAAAACAAGAAATACGGGCGGCAACGCCGCCTTGAGGTTACTATACCAGCTGGATTTCGACAGCACCCGCTCGGGCATAGTTGATTTATTGGTTAATTAATATTATCGTTAAAGACGGACTACACTGTTTTCTAAAATAGCCAAATACCTGAACTTAGCAAGTTTAGAGGAATTTTACTGAGCTATAAAGGCCTAAATATGAAGAAAAGAAAGTGAATACCGTATTTGCACGTAAATAACGCGACCACGAATATAAAGCGAGGGCGTACTTTCCGTTTCTCTGAAGAAGAAAAAATATATACATACATTACGATCAAAGCGCGAAGCAGCACCCCAAAGAAACGGGAAACGACGCCTAAAAGCGGATGTTCGCAGGGTTTTATTCATCCTATACTGCGAACTGCCATTGCAAACAAAAGTGAATTGAGGATTGCACGCACAATTTACTCAGCCTCCCTGCAGACGTCTTCGTCGCTGTCGGCGAGAACGGCGTCGTCCCCCGTGCCGCCAAAGTTATTACAGGCAGGCAGCACTTCGGCAATGCCCGTGACACAATGGGACACGGCAAAGCCTCACACGCATCCGCTGTGCGCTGACGCACTGCAACACTTCGAAGACCCCTCGCGCATGACGCGCCTGCACAACAGCGCCGGTCGCCTTGCTCAAGGCTGTTCCGTAAGCACATTGATTGACGCGGGTCAAAGGGCGTTCTAAATCAGGTGACGAAAGACGGCGCTAATTTCATGGTGGCGCTCGCGCCCTATATTGAGCGAGGCGAAGTGGCATCGCTATAGAGAGATATATATACAGAGAGTCGTTATACTCGTGTCACAAACCGGACACAGATCGAGGCACGTTTTTAGGCCGGAAGTATTGGACAAAATGTCGCGTAATATTCGTGTAACACAGTACTTCGAAGTCCGTGAAGCCGCGCTGACGTACCGTACTGGTGCATCATCATAAAAAAAAAAAAAAAGAGGAACTTTGATTTTAATTTCAATTCTAATAACCAGCCTGTTGCCACTAATGTAACAAAAATTCAGTTTTGAAGGAATACTTTATTAGTCGAAATTAATTTATTGTACCTCTGAAGCGTCCCGCAAGGCTGTCAAGAATTAGCGCAATACATATTAGCCCATAACTAGAAAAGTGGTAAGCAGGACTGAAAGCAACGCCGAGTACATTTCAACCACGACGAAAATATGCTATAGCTGCAGATATACGGGAGTGATGGGTGATAAGGACGTCATGTGAGCTTGAGCGCCTAAAGGTGCGGAAAATAAGGACGTCTACAGAACGCAGTTCTTTGATCAAAAGCTCTAAGAATGCAGAGCGAGCCTTAAGTACTGTGCACCAGTTTTCATTAGTGCGTGAGCCGCCACCTGGCGATTATAGGCAGAAGACCAAGCGTAAGCTCCCCAATTTGTAGTCAAAGTGAAACTTTTGGCATGCGAACAAATACAGCAAGAAGCGAAACCTGAGACTGGGCTTTAGTTCTAAACTACGCACTCCAGCGGCAATTAGCCGAATATCCCCTATATGGGTGCGAGTGCAGTTCTACACCAAACAGGTCCAGCAATGCGATAAGCTGTAACAGCGCTTAGCGGGCGTACGGCATACCGGCGAAAGCCCAAGTGCGCGACCAAAAAAGAAGAGAGAGTCGGTGGCGTACAGTGGCGTGGCTTGTCCATAATCTAGCCTAATCTAATCTCAACAAGGACGACGCGCGGGAGCGGAGGGTGAGGTCGGGAGCGCGGCTAGCCCATTAATAATCGGCCATTAATTAGTCGTTACTGGCCCGAACAGCCGGTCAGGAAAGAGGTGGATGCCGCGGAGAAAGTGGACGAGGTGGTTTCGGGGGTGGTTGAATTGCCAAACGAGAGGCCAAGGAGACCAACGGCGGCAACAGCAGGAGCTGATGAGCACCGAGTATTAATGTAAGTAATGGCTGGGGGGGAGGGGGGGGGGGTCGCGTCGGTCTGTGTGAGCGCGCTTTCCGCCAAATGATAAGCCGGCTGTGCGGAACGCGGCCCATTATAACTCGCTCCCCTCCCTGTCGCCCATTTAACCACGGCTTCGTAATGAACTTTGCTGCACCGAGCACGCGCGCCCGTTATAAGGGCCGCGGCAGTCGTGTTCTGGTGGAGGCATAGTCAAACCCTGCCCCCGCCCTCTTTGCCCCGGGTATACGCGAACGGGTTGCTTTGTAGTCAGAGGGTACACTTTAATCGTGCGAGTAGCAAAGATCCACTGTCATTTACTGGGAGCTGGCGGATGCGTTCTGAGCCTACGAAAGGAACAGAATGTGTGACGCATTCACTGCTCCGGCGTCGACCATGGTACACGGAGTCGGTGCCGCAGTAGCAGTTCCTTACTCTGCCGGTATGCGGCCTCTCACAAACGTTTCCGGAATGCAGGGACGGCGCAAGTATTCGAATACTTTATGGCCTGTTCACGGGCAGCGCGTACTTCAGCAGTGTATTATGCATTCGAATGTGAAAACTGTGCTGTGCACTTGTTATATTAACGAACATCATAATGCACTTTCCGCATTCCGACAATGTCAGACGTGCACCGATAAGTTCAAGTACGCCGACCACAGATTCTCCGCAGAGAAAAAGAAACTGTAAATTATTGCACCTATAATTGACGAGTGCAATTTTGACGTTCGCGCGGTCACATTCGAATGAATGAATTGCGGGTTTTTACGTGCCAAAACCCCAATTTCATTGTGAGGCACGCCGTAGTGGGGGACTCCGGATTAATTTCGATCACCTGGCATTCTCTAACGTGCACCCAAAGCACGTGACACGGGCATTTTTGCATTTCGCCCCCATCGAAATGCGGCCACGGCGGACAGGATTTGGTCCCGCGACCTTGTGCTTATCAGCGCAACATGTGAAAGTGCACGTTAAATACAGCGCACGTTAAAGAACGCCAGGTGGTCAAAATTAATCTGAAGTCCTCCACTACGGCGTGCCTTAGTATCGGATCGCGGTATTGTCACGTAAATACTTATAATTTTATATTGAAGAACAGGTTGGTAAAAAGAGAAATGAAAAAAAAATGTAATGTTTGTTTTACGGAAGTAGGCGTACGGAAGCAGCCTATGCACGCGTCCCACACTGGCCCACTTGTGCAGCCCAACACACTAGTCAATTTTTTCGGTCATTAACATTTTTTACACGAACAGTTTTCTCTGCGTTTATATTCGATCTTCAATTACCCATTTACTCATGACATGCGCAGCTGGGAAAAATTTAGTAAATTAATAATATTAATTACTTGTCAAGAGGCTAGCGAAAATAATGCGCGAACAGTACACAAGAAGCGACAGCAATGCAAGAGTTCAGACGAAGCTGCACATTATAACGGGCACAATTAGCGATAACCGACAAGAGTCACTCTGCTTTTCTTTATTTGTGTATTGATTTTTATCTCGCGAAGAAACTAAAGCCTGAATTTTTTTCCCGCATACTGCTGACGATAGAAAAGCTCAATTTTTTCGCTCCTTTAGGCTGCTATAAGTTTACTCACGAGTCAGTGTGCAAGTGTTCGCCCTATTCCTGCAAGAAGAACGGCTAGGAAAAGAAAGAAAGAGCAAAAAAAGAAAAAAGAAGACATGAGTCAAGCCAGACGTGTAGAGCTATAAGAGCCCTCGAGTTTTACAAGACAGGCCATTTGAGAGCGAAAAGATTAGATTGCACAAAAAGCTGCCAGTCGTAAAGGGGTGTGCGGTGCAGTAATAAAAAAAAAAACAGAGAGAGAGAGAGAGAGAGAGAGAGAGAGCCTTCCGCGTTGCCTAACTCGGCGCGAACGACCCCACCTTTCTCCCTGCACACATCTCTCCAGGAGTCAAAACTGCTCCTTTCTCCATCCTCTTTCATGGACGAATAATTGTTCTTTTCCCAGGACTATAAAAGGGCGATTTAGTTAAAGCTCCCCTCCGCCGCACTAAAATGGTTTGACGGGCACGAACTCGGTGTTCTTCGATTTGCGCTTCAGCCCAAATGCACAGATGTGAAGAAAGAGGACGAAAGCACGAAAAAAAAACCATAGATAGATAGATAGATAGATAGATAGATAGATAGATAGATAGATAGATAGATAGATAGATAGATAGATAGATAGATAGATAGATAGATAGATAGATAGATAGATAGATAGATAGATAGATAGATAGATAGATAGATAGATAGTGTTACGTTTCGCCTACGACGCGCGGTTTAGCCGGCGCGATTGCAACAAAGCGGCAGACATTTTGGCCCGTTCGGCGTCGCCGCTACGCTCCCCGCCAGGCGTTTCCAGGCGTTTCCAGGCATGTTCCGATGCCACGTGTCTTCATGTGCGTGTGTGAGTGTATGTGCCATTGTGCCCGACCAGAGGCGCTACGAGAGCAGAAGTTACCTTCTCCTACCAGTCATTGTGCCCGACCAGAGGCGCTACGAGAGCAGAAGTTACCTTCTCCTCCCAGTCATTGTGCCCGACCAGAGGCGCTACGAGAGCAGAAGTCACCTTCTCCTTCCAGTCATTGTGCCCGACCAGAGGCGCTACGAGAGCAGAAGTTACCTTCTCCTCCCAGTCTTTGTGCCCGACCAGCGGCGCTACGACAGTATGCGTCACCTTAACCCATTGTACAATCACGTGCTCGTCTATTGAGGGGTTCCTTCTTGCCCTCAACTGCGAGAGTATAAAAACAGCTGCCCCCGGACGCCAAAAGGAGGGCTCCGATTTCTTCTGTTGAGTAAAGTGCTCTCCCGTCTCTCTACTTCGGTCAACCTGACCGCCAACTCTTTGCGATGTTAAAATAAACAAGTTGTTTTGTTGTTACCAGTCGACTCGTGCTTTGCCGGGACCTTCGGATGCTTCCAGTTGTACCCCAGGCCGCCAGGCCAACGCTACCCTTGGGGCTTGCGACCCAGGTACAACCACGGGCGTCAGCGCCGAGTTCCCAACAAATCGTACCAGCGGGTACGACCACAACAACTCGTACCAGCGGTGCGATTAAAACAACCGTTGCCATCGGTGGGATTCAAATAATAGATAGATAGATAGATAGATAGATAGATAGATAGATAGATAGATAGATAGATAGATAGATAGATAGATAGATAGATAGATAGATAGATAGATAGATGGATGGATGGATGGATGGATGGATGGATGGATGGATGGATGGATGGATGGATGGATGGATGAATAGATAGATAGATAGATAGATAGATAGATAGATAGATAGATAGATAGATAGATAGATAGATAGATAGATAGATAGATAGATAGATAGATAGATAGATAGATAGATAGATAGATAGATAGATAGATAGATAGATAGATAGATAGGCGAGCAGGCAGACAGCTACAAAGCTCCGGCAGTGGGGAAAAACATAAAGAGAGATGCACGACCACGGCGGCGTGGTGCTCGGAAACGCAAATCGATCGTTTTGTTTTGGCCGTGAGTCAGGCGTGGACGCGGTCGGGGTGACCCCGCGTACTCGTCGTATGCGAGGCGCCCCTGCTTGGCGTCTCCCCTCCGCCAATGAATCGACCGCGGTATCGGATAGCTTGGGCGAAAGTTCGCTCAAAACGCGTTCGCAGCAGCAAGCGTCACTGTCCGTGCACGCGACGTCGCAGCGAGTCCGCTTCGCGTTCAGTCGACGATTTCATTCTGCGGCCATCGCGAACCAATCGAACGCATCGGTTCGAACGCCCTCGGTCTGGACATATATTCGGAACGTTCGGCCACCCAAGAATGGCTTTAGGGCACACGTCCTCCATCGGTGATCAAAGGCTCGAACAGCACGCGCATGCCCTGTCAAGTAAAGGCATGCTTTCGCGGGTCTTAGAGGTTATACGGTTGAAAGTACAGTTTCGTATACTGTTCTTCAATCAGGTTCAGTGAACACTTTATGCTGATATTTAGAATGTCATACAAAGGAATACCATACCGATATTGGAAACAAAGAACGCTAAGAATAAGAGTCTCCAATAATTTTGTTTAGAAGATTCCTTACGATATTCACCACGCGCACACTTCGGGACCTTCTCCTTACGCGGGCAGCCTCGAACCAAAGGATGTATTTGGCGGTTACGGAGCGCCGGACGTATGCAAATGCGCGACCAACCGGCCGACGCATTTTTCTAGATGGCGTAGCTGCCACCAGCAGCGAAACCTCGGCAATTGATGACACTGCAACGGACGGGCGCAGCTTCCGCGAGACGACTGCGGGCCGTATACATTGCCCGTGCCTGCCCATTCATATCCTGCCAATGGGCGTGCGCCTGAGCACTTGACAAGAGTTTTTGCTTTCACGGACGAGAACTTCGTGGTACGATGCCTTCCGACGCAAAGGAACATGTGAAATATGGCAGCGTTCGATCGAAGCAAGGAAAGCTGATAGGAAACAATACGAGACGGTGTCGACGTTGGATGGAAAAAGGAAAGAAACTGCAGAGTGGGCGTAGGATGTAGGACTTAACTAACTAACTAACTAACTAACTAACTAACTAACTAACTAACTAACTAACTAACTAACTAACTAACTAACTAACTAACTAACTAACTAACTAACTAACTAACTAACTAACTAACTAACTAACTAACTAAATAAATAAATAAATAAAGAAATAAATAAATTATAATCTAATTCTCGAAGTGCATATATGCATGGCTTGAGTATGACATGCAGCTGTTCGGAATGCGCATGCATATTTACGCTCGTACTTAAGCACGTTTTCGTCCAAAGGCCGCCGCGGTCACTGAAGTGCTGCGACATTCTGCTGCTGCGCCCGAGGTCGCGGGTTCGAGACCGGAGTGCAGCGGCCGCATTTCGAGGCGCTCAATATGCCAAGGCGACGGTGAGATGACACTTAGGTGAGGGTGTGGAGGGCCCAAGTGGCGCAAAAAGAAATCAATCCAGGGAGAGCATTTTGCAACGGTGTCGTTTATATTTTATTGCTTCAATTCTTATCATTATGTCCCACCAAGTGGTCGATGCCAGCGATAACAGTGGCACCAGAGCCAATTACGAAGCGCAAGAATAATGGCAAACGAAAATATTCGGTGTCATATCGGGCAAAAAATTAATGTGCTGGTGTTTATCATCTAATCTACGCACCGCTTTGGTAGACCTATCCATAACAGCCGTCGCATGAGGCTGTCCTCTGTCCGGACCTCGGCCAGGCACGACGTCAACTAACCTAGCCATACGAGCCTTAGTTGACCTTTTTAGTCGTGACTCGAGGCTGTCAACAGGGAAGCGAATGCATTCCTGAGCTACAGTATGTTTTCATACAAAGTAAACCCCTTTGGTGGAAGCGTCATGGAACGGGTTTAAAGGACGTAAGTTTTCCCCTTTCACTCCAGCGCAGCATAGACGGCTGCAGCATTCTGCCGCCAGTCCCACCGCTCTATGCCGTTTTCAAAGTAATATAATCTCTTACTGTGTAACAAATACCTGAAGCCGCTTTATCTCTGCTGCAATATAAATAACAGATGATTGCAGGCTGCTGTGTGTCTGTGGAAAGGTATCCCCGAGGAAGACAAGCAAGACGCTTCGGCAGAGGCAGAAAGCGTGAGTTCCCGTTCAAGCAACGGACGGGCCGTTTGTCATGAGTCAGGTTTTGGCGCGTCTGACTCTGGCTAAAGCTGGGACGATGCGCCGATCAATGAAGTGCTGCCACTTCACATTTCTTCCACTCGCCTCTCTGCAAGCTGTCTTCCCCCTTGCTTTCTGACTCCCCATGTTTTTGTTTGTTTGTTTGTTTTTTCTGGCAGAGGAATTGTTTCACGCAGTCTCGATCTATAGCCATAGCGAAACGATAGAGCATTCCCGAAAGCAGTGAGCGCAACGATGCAGGATTGCGCGCAGCGACCGGAATGAACAAAAACGTCTACGACTGGGAAGCGCACTGGAGGAAAACAAGCGATCACATCTAAAACAAAGCAAGTCACAGAACTCACGTTTACAATGACGCTAAAATGTTTCGCGCGAAGGACACACAAACCATTACTCATAACAAATACCAGACATAACAAGAAAGGAAGTGAGAACATTTACACCACACGTAACTCAATTTACAGCGCAGAAAGGAATGCGCCTTCAACGCGCTTTGCGTACACATTCTAAGACAACTAGAGCCTCCGGCCATAGTTGCCGGGTTGCGACAAAATGATCACTTCTGATGTGTCTTGAAGCGTTCTGCTCGGAACGTTCTAAACTCCATTATTTTGGGGTGTTTTGGAGCGGTCTACTTAGAGCGTTATACATAGCGTCAAAATGACTATTCTCTCTCTATCTTTTGGACATGCGCCAATCCACCGCTGAAAGAACCGACAAGGGATACGATGTAAAACAGCGCCACGTACTCAAAAAGCGCGTCAGAATGCCGCCATCACCATCGGGAGTCGAACCTGCAACTTTATGCTCCGAAGCAGAATGTCATAGCAATTGAGTCACAGAGTCGGGTAAACCGGGGATAGAAACTGTGCCGCTATAATATTACAAACATGCTATAAGGTTGGGTGATCGGTCGATTAACGTACCAGTTAATCGAATAATGATTCAATCGTTAATACTTTTAATGCGAAGCGTTCTTCGCGAACTTCAGGCACTTTGATTGTTTCTGTCCGTCTATCCCTATATAGCGTCCTACGCAAGCGGGGCTGCCGGTGCCTATTAACTTGAGATGCTGATGCCGATGTTCGCGCTGCCGCAGTGGTCGCCGCATCGTTGTAATTTCAGCTCCATCATCCGACTCTCGCCTCTGATTCTCACGTACTACGTGCGCCCAGCCAGCTGGCGCGCGTAAGGAGATCCGGGTACGTCGGCTACGGAACTACGGATAGTGGTTGCCTCCGCAAGAACAGCGACTCAAACGCAAGTTAGCCATCCCATACCCGCCAACCGGCTCCTGACGCGCACGAAAGAAGCTCTTGGAATACCGCAGCTTCGTCGAGAAGTGCGTCAACCCGGACATGGCGTTCCTCGGACGTTTACTTGAGCGGCTCGAGGATGGCGTACTTCTGAGGCTACTAGTGGGCGCAGAGGAAAGGAGACGCGTTCTCAATGATCGAGCCGCTAGGCAAGCCCACATTCTTTCTGATCCGCAGCATGTCCGAACTCCACAATGAGCGCCTGCTCGATGTCGTCGAGAGAGTCGAGGAGCCGGTCGGTGCGCGCCGTCGCAGGGTCGATGCATGCATAGCCAGCTACCTCCAAAATGCTTACCGTAACTTCGTTTCCCACGGTGCGTGGGATTTGCACACTTTTTTTATATAACCGCGTTTAATCAGTCGAGGTTACATGAGCCAAATCAGGTAAGCATCGACACCGAAGACTTCGCTTCGCTTTCTCGACAGCAAAGAAGAAAACCACAGACCAAAAGCGTCGCATGCGCGCACGTCTCTCGGTATTCGAGACAAAGCCACCGATGAGCGCTGCGCATGACGCCAGCGGTACAAGTGGTCAAGTGAGAACTCTCCGTGCAGCCGGACTTACGACTGTGCCTGTGCGAGTTTGACACGCTCGATATATGCGCACTCAAAGAAGATGTCGCAGACGCGATGCTAGGGACAGCTGCCTACGGAAATAGCCTAGCCATAAAAGTGTATATTTTTTATCACTGGGCCCGTTCTCACTAAAGTGTTCTTACGCTAAAACATACGCTAGAACTGTTCAGAAGAGCCGACCGATGCTAGCCAATTATGGCGTTGGACATATTATTAGCGAACGCATGGTGTCGGACATATTAGCTAACACAGCAGGACGAATTTATGAACTAATAGCTTTGCGAATTCGGTCCCTGTTTTGCATTCAGAATGATAACCGAAAAAGCCCATATCATAAATGTTTAAAAAAAGTAGAAAAGAAGAGATAACGCGTGAGGGCAGATATATCTGTTGATAATCAGCTCTACAATTGGGATGTTGTTTCCAACTCTCTTGTAAAAGCTCGTGATTGTACCACTCACCATCATTTACAGCTCTCCCAGGGGAACAATCCTTGACTTAACAAGAACATGCAGGATAAACTTTGCATATTAAATCTTAACGCAAGAAGCCTATCTAACAAATATTCCAGCTTTTCCTCTTTGATGGCATCACATTCCCCGCATGTTATCGGCGTTACTGGCTGCATAGCGACATCTATGACTGCGAGATAAGCCCCCTTCCCCCCCCCCCTCTCCCCCCCCCCAGGATATAACGTCTTAAGAGTAGACAGAAAAGCGGACAGAGGAGGAGGCGTTGCTTTGTTTTTGCGTTCTGACCTTCAGTTTTCTGTACTACAATCCCCACTTGAAATCGAGACGATCTGGTGCAATGTGCACATTATTAAAACAAATGTAATCATTGGTGTGTTTTATCGACCTCCCAGACATGCCTCAAATGAAATAACGATCGCGTTCATCCAAGAGCGCGGTTTTGGCTCATCAAATTTAATCTGCATGGGGGACTTCAATGTACCTAACGTGTCGTGGGCTTCACTACCGGCAACTGGTGATAGCGTCCCTATTTCTATAGAGTTGCTTGAATTTTCACTATCCCTTGGATTGAAACAAATTGTGTCTGATCCTACTAGAGAGTCCGCCATACTAGATTTGATTTTCCTAAATGCACCACTCTTTACAAGTGGCTTTGAATGTGAGATTACGGACGGTATTTCCGATCACAAAGCTGTTATTGCTACTATTAATCTTTCAGTTTCAAGGCGCCACTATGAATATATCAGTTTTTACGATTATAATCATGCAGATGATGCGTCCATACTTGATACATTAAGCATTTCATTCGACAGATTCTCCCGGTTATGCACTACCAGTGATATCAATACTATAGTATCCCATTTTGAAAACATTGTTAATACTTGCATAGAGCGCTATGTGCCATTAAAAAGAAAAAAAATCTTGACCTTCCTTGGATGACAAGGAAAACACTGCATTTGAAGCGTCGAGTAGTCAAAGCACGTCGGAAGCGCCACATGAATGCCGAAACAAATGACCAGTTTCGCTTTATGAAGGAAAAACTCCGTAAAAAAAATTGATGCAGCTAAGAACTTTTTTGATCAGTTCACTCTACCTAATTTAATTAAGAATAACCCGCGAAAATTTTGGAGCTTGATTTCGCCTATGAAGAACACCACCCAGACATTTCTATAAGATCATTCCGAAATAAGTGATCCTGGAGCTATTGCTAAAGCATGCAGTGAATACTTTCAGTCTGTATTTAAACAGGACAATGACGTCATTCCTCCTTGATCCACGACAACTAACATGTCCTGCGCAATTAACAGTGTTACAATATCTAAGCAAGGAGTCCTGAACCTTGTTTTAAATGTTGACACCAAAAAAGGCTGCAGTCCAGACAATGTCAACAATGTGTTCCTTCATCGTTACGCGCTTTGGATGTGTCAATACCTCACATTTATTCTTCAGAAATCAGTGTCTACTTGTACAGTTCCTTGATCATGGAAACGGGCTACAGTCATTCCATTTTTCAAATCTGGACAGAAACAATCTCTTCTAAATTATAGACCCATTTTTTTAACTTCTCATGCATGCAAACTTGTTGGACACATAATTTATAAACACGTTATCACTTTTCTCGAGTCTAATAACATTTTATGCAGCGCTCAGCATGGATTTCGTAGTGGTTTTAGCACAGTGACTCAATTAACTGAATTTACACATGACATCAGTCTTGCTCTTGATTTAGGTCATCAAGTAGATGCGCTCTTCATTGATTTCTCCAAAGCATTTGATACTGTTCCACTTAGTAAACTATTACATAAACTAAGCCTTATATTTAATAACCCTCGTCTCGTTGACTGGATCCGTAGTTTTTTTTTTATGATGGTTCACAGCATGCTTTCTTTAATTCATTCAACTCTCCTGACGCATCAGTATTTTCCGGAGTACCCCAAGGTTCTATGTTAAGGCCATTGCTTTTTTTCTCTTTATATTAACGACATTCGAAACTCTGTTTCAGTAAAAATTCGGCTTTACGCTGACGACTGCGTTCTCTACAATGTCATTTCTACACCTAACGATCATAACACTCTGAATCGATCTTTTATAAGTTTTTTGTGAATGGTGCGAACTCTGGCAAATGAACATTAACTTTAAAAAAAAACAGTAGACATGTCCTCTCAAAAGCATGCTAATTGCTCCTATTTCAATTACTCCTATAAATCCACTTTTCTGCAGCGCGCACATGAATATAAGTATTTAGGCCTCCTTTTCACTCCAAGGTTATGCTGGTCAGAACATATTCTAACTTGGAAAAAAGCACTAAAAAAACATGGTTACCTAACCCAAATCCTACATGCGGTCCCCAAAGAAACTGAACTTATTATATACAAAATACTTGTAAGACGTATTCTTGAATATGCGGCTGCCACATGGAACCCTTACAAAATTTCGGACATCCACAAAATTGAATCTGTTCAGAAAAGGGCGGTTCGTTTCATATACCGCCGTTATGACAGAATGTTCTCACCGTCATCTCATCTGCATATGCTCGGTTTAACCCCTCTTTCCCGCCGTCGTCACATTAATTCTCTGAAACTTCTACACTCTCTAGTTTACTCTCCACATTATGCTTCCCCTAAGACATATCTGACCCGTGCAAAACCCCTAATCACGAAAAACAGCAATGGCTTAAACTTATATCTGCCTTTTTTGCTCGCACCAACACTTTTAAATACAGTTTTTTTCCTAGGACAATTGAACTCTGGAATGACCTGCCTGGTTCTATCCGTTGTTTACCACATAGAGAATTTGGGGATGCTATTGAGTGCTCCCCTTAGCCATGTTACACACATATGCTTCTTTTGTATGGCGATTTGTATTTTCCACATTTTGTATTCACCCACTCCTGCAATAGCCCTTCTGGACTGCAGTATTTGCAAATAAATAAATAAATAAATAAATAAATAAATAAATAAATAAATAAATAAATAAATAAATATTCCCGCCATTCAATAGGACAAGAAACAATAAATAGGCCGCACAACGTTATAGTACATACGTGCGTAGCCAAGCAGACGAACTAACGTTTCCTTGTTAGGTTGCCCAGCCACGCTAGTTACAGCTGTTTCAACACAATAGTTGACGCTTTCCACGCAGCCGTGTCACTGCAGCGAAGGGTTAGAAAAGGGGGCGCCTAATTAATGCAGCATAAATGGACCGTATCACTGGCAAAACAAGCAGCCTGCCATTTAATCAGGCACTCAAGCGAAACACGGAGTGTCTAGGAAGGCGGTTAACACGTTCACAATGAAGGGCCGACTCCACAAAGGTTTCCGATCGTAACAACTGTTTGTAACTGGATGGCAGTCTTCGGTAATAATACATGCCAGCCATAGAACAGTGTGGCCGGAGCCTCTTGTCACAATCTGCTCTTGCATGCAAAGCGCTTTGTGAATACGAGTCTGAAGCATTTCATTCCACTATTCTAATTCAGCGAAAGGAACGGGACTATGTTTCAGCCGAACAGCATTTCTTTTAGCCTGAAGACATTAACCGCCGGCACAATTGCTGCGAAATAAGTACACTCGAATTTCAATTATTAAAACTTTAAACAGCCGAATATTTTTATGTCCCTAGTTTAATGTTGAGTAACAGACTCTAAAATAGTTATTGCGCGAAGGGGTATAAAAGTATGCGAATTGATAGCGCTCATCTCGTAGTGGCGACTGCCAACTTGTACGACAGCCGGAGTTACTTTATCAGGGACGAATAAAGACGTTTTGACTACACACACGCTTTGTTAACGTGCTTTTATTAACAATTTTCTCCGTCTAGACAAGCTCAAAAAAGATTGTTCGAACTATAGCCGGACGGCCTTGTTTGAATACAACGTTCCCGATCAAGAACAGCAACCCAGCCAAAATTTATTTAGAGTTGCTTGAATCAACCAGAAGTTTGAGACATCACGAGTCGACTGCGCGCCCTGGCATTCTCCGACCTAGCCTACAGCGCGTAATGCGATGCACTTACTACACCACCTAATTAACCAATTCCCATCATCATCTTGTTGGATGAGTATGAGATGTGACTTCAGTATAGAAACCTACATTGCCTGCCCGAGTTAAGTGTGCGGAAGGATAGACAACCGGACGAGTTGGTACACTTGCCGAATTGTCAATTTTCTTGTGCTTCATGTCAAGAACAATAAAAACATGAAATCACGGAAGCCGTGTCTACCACGTGACATGGTGGCCCCCCGTGTGCGCGAGCCATCTATCCATCCCCCTGACCACAAAAGAGGCATCTCATTATATATAAATTTATTAGCTGGCGTTGACGGGCTGTGCTTGTCTGTGCTACATGTCTCTGCGCATGAGCGAGTAGATCGAAGTCCGTCTGCCCTGTACGTTCTTTTTTTGTTGTTGTTTTCTAGTGTATGCAGAAATACACTTCAAGTCAAAACCGTTGGTGTGAGTTCAGGACCTGTCAGGTTGTTCTTCTACGCTTCGTGTTTGGTTCTCGCGTCGCTTTCTTGGAGATACAAGCTATGCGCGTGATGAATGTCGCATTCTCGAAGACCAGTTTGCGATCGCTCTCTACTAGCCTCAAGAAAGTGGAAGAAAGAGGGAAAAAAAAAATGAGAATATTGGGGGAAAAAACTGAAAGCAGGGAGAAAACGGCGTAGAATCAGGGCCACCAAGACCGCGTGCGCGTCTCGAGTCCCGGTCCAGAACCAGCTCGGCGCCAGCAGCCTCCGCGCCGCGGTGGATCGACAGGAAGAGAAAACGGGAGTCGTGGGACGCTCGTTTCCGGCCCCGTCTAGTACACGCACTCATAGCCATCCAACGCGAGCGACTCGTCGGGCGCGCGCCGGTTTCTTTTTTGCCGGCAGCGCAATCTCCTGCAGCCGACCGGCGATCGATGCCGCAAACACGCGCGGAAACAAGTGGGCAAACACGGCACTCGCAACCCAACCTCTGCACCTTGACGCCCTCCGCCAGGCAATTATGCTGCGTCGAGCGGAAGTCATCCTCGTTCGCACAGACTGGCAACGCGAGCACGTGGAGCGGTTATACGGTATATCTAAGTAGTGCCGCACCGTACACCCTGCGCCATGCGACAAGGGCTCACTCCACCCCGCGGGTGGCCGACAACCCCGTTTCGGTTCTATACTTTACACGCGGTCATTGTCTTATTCCATTACGAGGGGAAGGGAAGTGGAAAATATGGCCTCAATGCCTGCCGTAATAAATCTACGACTAAAACCTCTTTCTCAGTCCAGTCATGTTGGTAAAAATGAGCAACCGTTTAGGTGGGCACATTTTGTGGACACAATCCACCGTTTATAACGATTTATTGGTTCACGGGGTTTGACGTCCTAAAGCAACACTTGGGTTATAAGTGCCGTTTATAGTGGAGGGTCCGGATTAATTTTGACCAGCTGCGATTCTTTACCGCGTGCCTAAATAAAACTACACGAGCATCCTTTCGTTTCGCCACCACAGAAATGCGGCCGCCGCGACCGGAATTCGAACCGACGACTTCGCGCTCAGCAAAACCCTATGACGAATTGGTTTTAGTGAGCGAGGTTTCTGGGACGGGCTCCCTCTTCGAATGCGGTCTTTTAATAATTTAGCTTTTCAGTTAACAACACCAAAAGAAACATTAGTAGACCTGTGCGACTTCGCAGAACACTTTACCGAATAGCAGCGAACCTGTGAGACTTTTTCGTCAAGGAGGCTTACGTCACTGTGGCGCACCGGGCACTACATGGACACTCATTTCGTTTCCGCGACAGCCGCTGCTCACGTATCTCGCGCCGCCGCCGCCGCTAGTGTTCCCAACTACGAACAATGCACCTGTGAAAATATACTCGATTTTGTAAAGCAAAATGTTTAAACGCCCGCATTCGACTATACTAGTGTATACTATACTTACGCTCCAATTAGTGCGAATTAGATATTTCTTTATGTTCTCCCCGATTGGGACACGTCTTTGTAAGTAATACAGTACATTCTGCTAAGTACCCATCGCATTCCTTCAAAGTTTCATTACGATATAAGTTTTAGTTCTGTAAGGCTGCATAATTGTTTTGTGTACTTCATAAGTGTCGCGAGTTGCCCAAGTGTATTGTGTATAGAGAGGGGTCCACTCCCTTACGCGTCCGGGCGGCAACCGGCGTCCGGGAGAAAAGACTGCGTAGCGTCGAATGACGACATACCATGCGCGCCGTAGCGGCGCAGTGTACATGCGAAAAGCGCATTCGGATAACGTCGTCTTGTATACAGTGTTACGATCGGCCTGCAGGGGTACCGACCTGCAATATTTTCCCAACCCGCTGCGACAACTCGCTTTGTAAGGATAACAATGCGCCTCATGCGGACAGCCAGCGGCGCCAGCGAGTCTAGCCACGTCCGGCGGACCGAGTATTGTTAGTTGATTCACTGTCACCTTCACAGTTAGCTTGGAGCAAGAGAACTCCTGGAAGAGGATGTTTTGTGGTGCTTTCCCACGGGCCCCAGAGGTCGTCACAGTCAATGGACAGACGCGGCGGCTACTGACTGCGGGGTCAGCTCGGGGATCAAGAGGCGCCTGTTTGGGTCAAGACCCCTATCTACTAGACCAGAACCCTCTCACCTCGGTGTGTTCAGTGAAACCAAAGTGCGGAAGTGAGTGTGTGAAGCCTCCCCCTCAAAGGCGGGTCGACTACGATGACTTTGGACACACTCATTGGTCGAAGATTCAACGGCCGTTTTCCCTCATCTAGGGATCTAGGGAGAACAGTGTTTTTAATCAGCCGTTTTGCGGCTGCTCAGTGTGCATTCTCTTTCAGTCATGCTAGACTGATGAAATGTAACGTTCTCCGCCCTCATGTAGATACTATAAATAAATCTCATATTCCTCGTTCTCGATGAGAACAAGTCCCTCCCTTCAACAACGTTCTTAGCGTGGATGAGTCGGACGACGGCATGGACCAGCTACCATCTATTTCATGCCCGACCCCAACTCTTACAACAGGCCCAGAATTCGGATGCCAATGAGGTCATGATTCTCCCACGCGGACAAACCTTGAGTGGGGCTGCGGCACGCGGTGTTGGGGCCCCGGCTTTCGACGCCCTTGCGGGCTAGAGATGCAGCCGAGGTTTGAGATGGCCTAGCAATAAATTCACAAACGCGAATTAATAACATCTTAGTTCAAATCAAGAAAAAGAAATGGGCTTGGGCAGGACATGTAATGAGGAGGGAAGATAACCGATGGCCATTAAGGGTTACGGACTGGATTCCAAGAGAAGGGAAGCGTAGCAGGGGGCGGGTGAGATTAAGAAGTTTGCAGTGACAACATGGCCACAATTAGCAAATGACCGGGCCAGACTGATGATGATGATAATGACGATGAGCAATAAATTGTGCGAGCCTGGCGTGTTTTGCTGAGGCCGTCGCTGGCTACGCGGTAATGGAAGACGGGAACGGAGTTGTAGCAAGAAGGAAAACAGTTTTGTTTTCCAAAAAGTTTATATTTAAGAGCAAGCCTACCTCTTTGGGTTGTGGCTTAACAAACGTTTAACTCTCATTGGCAACTGCATCTGTGGGACAGGCCAATGGCCGTACTGCCCTTTTTCTTTTGTTTGAGCTATAATATAATTGCTATAACTTGAGCTATAACTGAGACGATATGCTGTCCCTGAGACTGGGCTGAAAGCAGGATTGATGATAGATCAGTGAGGCTCCGTACCACGCACGTTAAAATGAGTCTGGGCTCTGACAGTCATTGTGACAGTCGAAGGGTGAGACTGTTTCTCAATTGTTCAAGTTTTAATGCATTTATTTTATCTGTCATCTATATAGAAAAGTCTACCTATAAACATTTCTTGTCCATCTGAGCTTCATCGCTTCCTGTCTGCGTTTGATCATCGCTGGCGATCATTATACGAGAGACTTCACGTTCCAACGGAGAAGCAAGAAAGACAACGGACGAACAAACTTTACTAGTTCTTTGCCAATCGTTTCAACCATCCTGGTGGGCGTAATTCGCAATTAGCAAGTTTCAGAACATGTGACTCGCATAACTAAAATAAGTAGTTATAATTACCACTGCGCATATTGCGTAATATCTACCATATTCTTGCAAAATTTCAGTACAGTCGATCAGCCCATGTATTGACGCTGCCTGTGCGTCTCGTGCTAAAAAGGCACCTGTAAGCGTCCTCAGAGACACAGAGTAGTTTGCTGAGTGGTATGGTGTGTTTTATTTAGTGTCTGCCATGTGTCTGTCGTGAACTGTGCATATCATTTCGTTTCTCGTCATGCTCATTTAGATATGTTAGGAAGAGTTGCGCGTATAAAAGGACGAACACATGGAAAAAACGAAGTAGACGGAAAGCGAACTCTTTCCGTGTACTTCTTTTTGTGCGATCTTTCTGTCTACTTCGCTTTCTTCCCGTGTTCGTCTTTTCGTACGCGCAGCTCTTCCTAACATAGCCATGCACCAACTCGCCCAGCAAGAACTTCTAACCACCGATTTTGGACTAGCATGCAAGACGCGTGACGTCAGGCAAACCTCCCCGCGATTCACTATAGAGCCCCCCCCCCCCGCTCTCTCTCTCTCTCTCTCTCTCTCTCTCTCTCTCTCTCTCTCTCTCTCTCTCTCTCTCTCTCTCTCTCTCAATACAATAGGATTGTTAATTCCCATGTAATCCGATGCAGACGCTTTCCATTAGCATATGCTATTTTGGGTACGCTTCTTTCTGGGCGCCAAAAGTAATTTAACTCCAAAGGCGGGATATCAATCCCCGAACCTGTTGATCACGAAGCCAATCTTTCCCAATCGCTACTCACACAACTAGTGTGTTAATAATAAATTTATTCGCAGAAATTTATCGAGCGTTCCCCTTTTATATCATGTTACAGAAATTGCTGCTGCGTAATACATACACGCGTCACAATCCCACTGGGGAAAGGGATATATATATATATATATATATATATATATATATATATATATATATATATATATATATATATATATATAGAGAGAGAGAGAGAGAGAGAGAGAGAGAGAGAGAGAGAGCTTTTGTGAGCACTTAACCTGCTTGCTAATCTTGGGGCTTCCACACTAATATAAGGGTCAAAATTTATACAGAAAATACCAAGAAACAATACTACAACGGCAAATGCAAGCAATGGGAGAACGATATTCCGAGGTTGAAAAGTCAGTTTTTGGGTGTAGCGCTGGCTATGGCGCTCCGAAACGCCGCCGGAAGCTCGAAGCTCGCCCTTCATTTCCGGTTCCTGAACCGCCGTCGGAAATTCCGGTCCTCGTGCGGCACGATCGAACTGCTTCCACACCCCTTCAACGGCAACAGATGGTAAACAGACTGGCGTGGCGCTTGGAAACAGAACAGATATTTGAAATGGGTGCAAGGGTAAATGAACTGTCGATAAACGTGTCGGGCTGTATCAAAGAGTCGTTGCTCGTCGCAGTGAAAGGGCTGCGATTTAGTTTGATCATCAGAAAGCTCCTGCTTCACACATGTCACGACGCTGATCCCACTACGTGCACTGATTCCGCTAGACTGCCACGGATAGGCTTTGACATCGCAGAGAAAGCTATGACAGCCTCAAACTCGAAAACACTGCAATGAAATTGTCAAATGAATCAAATCCCCAATCAACTAGTTAGTTTGGCTAATACTGTTGAACTGCCACCACGCTACATATATAGAAGGCGTTCCGCAGCGCTGGTCGAGCGATCGGCCAAGTAATTTCGCGCACTATTACGAAGTGATTGGGTCGAGGGACCGGCAATAGTTCAGAGTCCCAACACACGCGCAACTGAGACGCAAGTATACTCTCGAGTGTGAGCGCATGGGATGCCGGCGCTGAAAAGAAAGACGGCCTTGGGTTCGGCCAGGACAAAACACCGAGTCGCGTCCGTCTCTTCCGCCCCCTAACGAAAGGAAACACAAAGCGACACGGTAAAAGTAGCGCGTGCAGCGAGTCGAGGCAACAAGGTCGACGCGCATCACGTAGAACATGTCGGTGTCCGCTTCAGCCTTCGGCTAACCCTGGCCGGACACGCGAAATAAGCAACAGAGAAGTGGGAGGGAAAGAACCCCACAAGAACAGCACGCGAGAAGGGCCGGGCGACAGCGCGAGGCATGCAAGCACTGGCGCGCAGCAGCTGTCACGCATCAGCCCGGAGAGACGCACGGCTCCGCTTTCGCGCCGATCGCGGCGGCAAGGAATCTGCGCCGCTGAGTCAGACCGGGCAGCAGTGCCGCCCGGCCATCTCCGCCTCTTCCGCGGCTCTCGTATGGCACGACGCGGGCAAACACCGGCCCGGTGCCGCCGCAGCAACCGATCGGCCAAAAGCCAACCCGAAAGCGATACCCGCCGTTCCCATGAGGAGCGGAAGGGGGCACGAAAACGTGCCCGTACTCGGCCGTCGACGGCCGCAAGCGCAGTCTCCGATTTCCCTGGTCTTTCTGCCGGAGCTTCACTCGATGCAGTGTAATGGAAGGCGGGCCGTCGCGCTTCCGCTCTGGTCGGCAGCGTGCGTGCATGCGTTCGTACTAGCTCAAAAGTACCACGGATTCCGCGATGAGGCCGATTTTAACGCGCTGGCGGCCCCGTGTCGCAGAATGTCCGGCGTCGGCCGTCTTTTCGCGAAAAACCGCTCTTCTATCACCAAAGTTGTTCATGTTTATAGTCTTTCGTTCTTTACAAAGTTATTACTCGGAATTTTGAGAATGCCAGCCCGAAAACAAATGTCGTGAGAGAGAGAATAAACTTATTCTGAGCAAGCGGAGTGTGCGCCCTATGTGGGCGGCCTCCTTTATTCCAAGTAGCTGCGGGCTATGGCCATCTCCCGTGCCCGTTCGGTCAGGCTGCGCTGTTTCTTCACGTCCGAGTCTGTTAGCTTGGCCTCCCACTGCTCCTCAGTTAGTGCTTGGATGTCTACTATGCCATGTTTTCTTACACATCGCCATACCATATGACATAGAGTGTCTGGGACATCACAGTACTTGCAGATGTGCGAGTGCTCAGATGGTGAAATTTGGTGCAACAAGATACCGTGGTCGTAGGCATTCCTTTGCAATTTCCTAAGCGTCACTGCTTCTTCCCTAGTTAGGCTGGGGTGAAGTGGCGGGCAAGTTCTTCTGTCTAGCCTGTATTGTTGCAAAATATCGGTGTATTTTTTCCGTACTACATCCTTCCCCCTTAGCGCGTCCTGTGAGAAAGTCCGGTGAACGTGAGCTCGGGCACAGACGTCGGCTGCCTCATTCCCCAGCAGAGACTCGTGGCCCGCAGTGCAAACGATGTATATATCTGGTAGGTGCTCCGTTGCTATGGTTGTGAGGCTATGTAAGGCTTGCCTGCAGAGTCGCCCTTTCTGGAAATTTCGGCAAGCCACTGGTGAATCAGTGAGTGTTATTGCTCCATCCCCGCAGGTTGAGATGGCCAGGGCGATTGCTGTTTCTTCGGCTGTATCAATTTCTCTTGTTAATATGCTAGCTGCCGTTCTCTTGTTACCCTTCCTGTCAACAACGCTGATAGCATGCGCTGGAGTTTCCGAATAATGTCATGAAAAACAAGAAAAATACCGACAGCGCATACCTTCTATGTTAGATCTTCTTACTGAAATATTAAAAGTGCGAAACAATAACTGTAGATCAGCCCAGGCAAGAGGCCGCGTTTCTACCGGAAAGCTCGCCTTCGTGCTTAGCGTTCGCCGCCAGCGTTTCGCGGAAAACATTACGGTTACATAAGCTAAGTCGCTGGGAAGCGTGAAAAGTAGTCAGGCATCTTTGAATGCTATCGGGTTCCACTTTTAAAGGCGAAGCTTAAGCGTCCTCCAAATTTCTATTCTCTGCCTTTGAATGCAACTTGACATTAAGGTCGACAGTCCCAACTTGGCATCATACGAGCTTTCCAGGGAAACTCTTCAATTTCAGTTCTTGCACCTCACTTAGGAACACAGCTTTTTCAGCGACCCCGTGATCCGCGTACTTTTGCTCATGGGTTTGGGCGTGCTTGTTTTCGAACTATGGAAGCCGAGGAACGAGTATGTGCGAGACAAAAGTTGGCAATTTAGCCCGAAAGGCGAAATACTGAAAGCGAGAGCAAGGTTTACCGTTACTCTAAAAAAAAAAATAAGATATAGGGTTTTACGTGCCAAAACCACTTTCTGATTATGAGGTACGCCGCAGTGGGGGACTCCGGAAATTTGGACCACGTGGGCTTCTTTAACGTGCACCTAAATCTAGGTACACGGGTGTTTTCGCATTTCGGCCCATCGAAATGCGGCCGCCGTAGCCGGGATTCTATCCCGCGACCTCGTGCTTAGCAGCCAAGCACCATAGCCACTAGGCAACTACGGCGGGTACCGTTGCTCTCGAAGTCTTTGTTCGAACGGTGCGCTAACAATACGCGGGGGCGACAGCGCGCGAGCCAACCGGTGCTGCGCATCAGAAACAATGCCCCGGCAGATACCAACGTTAGCGCGATGATTAGACTGACAGAGAAAAGGAAAGCCTGCTGACCGCACCCTAGCTGTCTGTAGCGCGCGGCTGAGAGAGAAGTGCACGGTTCTTAATTGGTGAGAAGAGGAAGAGTTGGCAATGTATTCTGCAGCCATTGACGACGCACGGCTCAGCGCCAAAGAACCTCAATCAGCAGTGGGGGAAAGGGCCACAAGGAGAGAAAATTGAAATAGATATGAAGGAAGAGTGTGCTCGGAGCTGATGACTATATAGCGCTTGATGAGCGCTTGACGATGAGGATGGCAGCCAGCCGTGTTGCAGGCGTCGCACCTCGGTGCACATGATGAGACCGATGAAAACCGTCGGCGTCCGTAACTTGAAATTGAACTGTCCGCTCCGCTGAGGGTCCACTGTGTGCGCACCGCAGTGTGGCACGCAGGCAACTGCATGGCAGGAACGTTTGGTGCTTCTGCGCACAATGCTCACGCCAGCAGCAGAAAGCATGAACGCATGCTGCGCTGCAGAGTCGATGCGAGCGGAGCTTGACGGTGCGCCCATTTGGCTTCGTTGTTCTTGCAGCAAAACGCACCGCGCGTCTCTCGTGTCTCCCAAGACCTTCTATACCCCCCCCTCACAGGCCATGCGCATGCGCCGTCGACATCGTGACAGCAACATAACCACGGTGACGGAGGCGCTGACGGCACGAACGCGCCTCCAATGTCGAAATAAAAATAATCACACTTCAGCGATTCCTACAGAGCTGAATTCTTTTGCTGTGAGAGCATTTGCTTCTCTGGGTCGCAGTGGCTTCTCCCTTCGCACCCACTTTCCTGCAAACGTCCCGAACCCTGTGAAGATACCAACTATATACAGCGACAAGGGCGGTGCCATGATGGCACACGATGATGACTACGATGGAGGCATGACGACGTCTACGACACAACAGGGCGGCGTCATGACGACGACACTTCAGTTGTCTTGGCGAGCGAAACGCTACGAATGCCTGCTGCGCAGAAGCCCTACTTGCGAGCGATCACTACATACCACGCACCAGTCAATCTACGTGAGCACACTCTGTTCTTGGTTGCAAAATACATGCACAGTCGCCACCAGCTGCAGTCTCGATGAGAGTCTGAATCGCGGACGTTACGAACTCCACGCGATCCGCCGGTGGCAAATATGGCCTGATGGCTCATTGATCAGTGCATACGGCTCTAAGCTGCACATTGCCGCAGTGGCATAAGTTTGACTCTTTATTGAAGGCGTTAAGCAAAGTTTTGTTCATCTATGCCACTCGGTGATGAATGTGCATGAAGTGAAATGACGATGGTATGGATAAAGACTGCCGGCCGGACGATGGCGTAACGGAGCGAACGAACAGAGCAAACACGGCCTAGGACATGCAGTTAACTGCTGTCTCGGGGGAAAAAAAGGAGAAAGAAATAAAAAGAAAAGAAAAAAGGAGCATGTATACGATAATACAAGAGAGATATGCGCACAGACATGAGCACGCAGACAGAAAAAAAGTGCAGAGTAGCGTTAGGAAAGCTCCCGGTATGTTCGCGTTAATTGAATTTAAAGGGTCCTTTCTGTACGAAAGCAGTTCAAGAATTCAGCAGAGAGGAAACATTCGGCCGGTAGCCGCCGGCCAGTGAGGCAATCTACGAAAAGAAGACATGGAATTCGCCCCCTTCAGATCGTGAAAGTATAGTTCCATCCAAATTCGCAACTCAGAAACTGAGTTCCGAGTCAAGATCGCGCAAGTATGGCTTGAAGACTGAGTCAGGGGTAAGTCGCAGGTCCAGCGTTCTTACCTTCCGGCGCCGCCGACAGACCCACCGTGTGTTGGCTACATGGACTGCTTTCGGGCGCGTTGCACGAAACTGAGGACACGACGAGCAGTCGCGAATAGCTGGAGGGAGGGCTGCGGGGCGGGCGACCGCAGAGAACCGCCGCGCACGCTTTGCAGTCACGGTGCGGCTCCGCGCAAGGCTCGGGGAAAACACTCTGCGTGTGCGAGAGCCCTTGTTTCTGCTTATCCGCCAAACTACGTGCGGTGCCGGCCACTCGCGAAAGCGCGGCGCCTTCCAAAAGTGCGTCACGCACCGCAGAGCGTTGTCTATTGGCAGCTTTCTCAAGCGACCCGGTCCACAGATTCTAAGTAACGTACGAGATACTTGGAAAAGAGAAACTTTAATGAGCCGAACGAGCCCTGCAAGTCCGGAACGGCGTGGTCTTAGAGCAGCTTAGCAAAGGGCAGTATCCATGAGGCTTATAACTGCGTGCGGGTGCGAACGCACCTTTAAATAAAAGTGGCTCATCGGTTATCTTGTTCGAAAAAGGAGGAATGTAAGAACACAGAGTATACACCGATATGCCTCGAATACTTATTGTGTTCTTACCTGTTGGGCATTTTCACGAGGAAGCGATAAATGAGCAGCCTAGGGGAGCACACTTTCAAGACTTGCGGATAATTAAAAACCTTGATATATATATTCACTCTATTCTATTCTCCACTCTATTCTCCACTCTATTCTGCTCCGTATACGGAGCAGAATAGAGTGGAGCGATATGCAATACAAGGTTCCTTTGAACAGAACCAAAGCTGGAAGGGTTCCAGGCTTTACTACTGCAGTTCGCTTTTTCTACTTCCGTGCATGGTGACATATAGTATACTGCGGTCTACGCCATACTGAGTACAATTAACAATGAAGAAAGCGCACAGATGGTCCAATGGTTACGCATCCATCTCGTACATACTAGTTCGAATCTTGGTGCCAACTACAATTCACTTTTTTTTTCATGTTTAAAAACTGTTCTAGAACAGCTGGCATCCGCACAGGAGACCCTGTTCATACGTTCAAGCGAACGCTAGGCCTCACAAAAAGACAGATTGTTGTGGAGAATTTACGGCAGCAGTAGAAGGAACGTACTACATGAACACAGGTGCCCGTAGGCACCTGCTAGAAAAATAGCTGCAAGGGCACTACCGGTCGAGCTATACGGAGCCTTAGCGCCTCAAGAAAGAGATTCTCCAGCGTTAGACTATCCCTACTAGCCAGGTGAATTATAGATGCAATGTGAGGAAAAGGAAGAATAATCGAACTGTATTTGATGAGCGAGCTGACGTATGAGTTCACGTGCAAATAGTCGCTACGGTGAGACCTCCTATCTACGGCTGTTTGCAACAGCTGTGGCGCGGCGGCGGAACTCTTCCACACGCGTTTAAACCTTTATAAGAATTATACAGATAGGATATAACTTGAAAGAGCGTAAGTTTGGGCATGTTCGTATTCCATAACTTTTACGTTTTTAGCGCCCGAAAAGGGACGAGTGATAGAAGTACGACGCCGACACAGCGCTAACTTCCAACAAATGTTTTTTTTATTCTACGAAGCGGTACGCATATGTGGTTCGAACATTGTTACAGAGCTAACACATGCATCCACAAAGTAACAAGTACGCGCCAACTCGCCCAGAAAGAAGTTTTAATGAACGGTACACACATATATGTATATATATGTGTACCGCTTAGCGCTGTATCCGCGTCGTACTTCTGTCTCTCGTCCCTTTTCGCGCGCTAAAAACGTAAAAGATAGAATGCACTGTGGGTACCGATGTTATACGGAGCATTTTACAGATAGCCAGCTATACAGCATCATTTGCGGTTCTTCGAAGAGTTACCAGATGGACCAACGTGTTTATATGCAAAGTAGGGTGCCTCGATAAAAGCGCAAGCGACGCTATCGAGGCACCCCATGTGTAAAGCAAGCAGTTGTTTGTTTGACACGAGCCTTTGTGTGACCACGTAAGCAATACGACGACGACGGCGTTACGAAAGCCTTTCTTTCTTTCTTTCTTTCTTTCTTTCTTTCTTTCTTTCTTTCTTTCTTTCTTTCTTTTTTTCTCCGTCGGCAGGAAATTAACACTACAACCCGTTTCGTTACGACCTGGGCAGAACCGGATGGCGATTCAGTGTAGCAGACCACCTGAAAGCGTTAGCTCCCACGAGCCAAGCATGGGACCAACTGACATGCTCCCGCTCATGACGCAACTAAGGGAGAGTCCATTCTGTGGCAGAGTGGATACTAGCGCGCGCGCGCGCGCTCTAGCTCGCGGTGTGTGACGCGAGACACTCGCCTCAAAGAGCAGTCGGCGTTGGCACAAACGAGACGCGCGCGTGCATTCACGCACGAACAGGCCCTCACCGAGCCCTGCCAGACCCGCCTGAATGTTTGACAATTTGGTCGCGCTCAAGGAGTACACTGACATATGCAAGCGGAACCAGTGGTTGCAGGCATGATTTAAGTGCACCCACTTTTGTGTTGTACTTGTCAAAGAAGGAAATAAAGGGGACAGTGGGCTAACGGTTTGAGCATCGGGTTGCTGGGTTCGGCGTCAGAGGTTCGATCCCACCATCTAACACTAATGTTTCGGTTTTCTTTTTTTTTATGAGACAATGCGAGACAGGAACCTACCATGTACCTCAAAGTGCTCTGGAAAGAGCCAAAGAATGCTTCGAATGAAAAGGCGAACGTCCTCACTGCTGACCGGTGGCAGCGGGCGTCACAGCCACGGTCTCACGACGCCGCGGCCGGAATTCAGCGTGAGAGGGGAAAAAATATGGAGAGGAGCTCTTTAATGAATCTTGGCTAGCTTCGCCTGGGGACACGACTAGCATGCTGCCCCAAATGGGAATGACATGAGAAATGGAACGATATACGCACAGTGGATGTCATAGACACACAGGGCTACGAGATCAGTCTTACACCCTACAACGGAGGCGATGTTAAGTTCTCGTAATTGGCAACCGTAACTGGGTCGCAGACCGCAGCTGTTACAGGACGTAATTAAACGACGTGACAGCTGCTGCAAGAGAGCTATAAATGTAACGGCTCTTCAACTTTTCGTTCGAGTACAACTGACGTGAGAACGGAGAAATACCGGGTGTTTTTTTTTTTTTTAGTTTAGGCGGTCCGAAATTTTTAGAGGTTGCCTCTGGAAGATAGCACAATTCTAAACCTTGATATAAATTATTCCAGAAGGCGGTCATTAGTTCTACGAGAAATAAAGATGCTTGATTAAATAATTATTATAATTACACTAGTTAACTTTTTAATTAACTATTTACGGCACATATTTAAATCTAGGAATTATAGCCGGGGAGTTCTCGAGGCGTATCCACTTGGAATGAATTCTCTAGGCTGCACCATTCGAGACATTAATTTTCAAAGTGTCCGACGAAATGCATTGACGTTCCAGTTACCTTTGCGCGTCGAAGCATAACACAGCGTTTTCGTAAAAGAAGTAACTGGAATACCAATGCATTTCGGCGGGCGCTTTAAAAATTAATATCTCGAAAATGGTGCAGTCCAGAGAATTTGTTCCAAGTGGATACGCCTTGCGAATTCACCGGATATAAGTCGTGCATTTAAATATGTGCCGTAAAAGAATTAAATAGAAAGTTAGTTAGCGTAGTTATGGTAGTTATTTAATTAGACAGTTTAGTTCCTCGTAGAAGTAATGGCCGCCGCCTCATCTTAGGATTGTGCTATCTGCTAGAGGCATCTTTTTTTTTATGATTTGCACCTTCTAAAAAGAACACTCGGTATAACGAAGACAGCTATTCATTCCGGTCCCGCGGAGGCATTCTAAAATTATTCTACTGTCTCTTGCCGATATATTTTATATTCTATATTCTAAAAGGAAGGCGACTTGGTCAATGTTAAACGACACATACATAAAACACCAAAAAGATAAGCGAGTAGAAAGGGAAAACATGGCTAATTTTTGTTACGGGCGTCCTGTCGCGTATGAATAACTAACTATATGTTGGACATCTTTTGGATATGTGAACACAGTCACAAATGATCTTTAAGTGTGCTTGCAAAGGAAATAGGTAAAGGACATAGACATCCGTATAGCACCGGAGGACACGGAGTAGTAGTTAGCCTTGAAAATATAGCCTGGCAAATTATGTGAATCCACACGCACCAGAAACACTCTACGACTTGCCACTAAGTGGAAAAGCTGTTGCCATAGATAGGTTCCGCAAACTAGTAGTTACCAAGTATTTATTGCTCGTAATATTAGTGCGCGACTCACACCCAGGTCTGAAAGGGCGCAATGCATAAGAAAGCTTAATTGAGCCAAAAATCGAACGCGCCCTCTCGGAGAGGTGGATCCCAGCAATCGGCATGCCGTAGCGCTGCCAAGCATAGAGGAGATTCAGGCAGACTTCACGAGTTATTCGGCACGACAAGACCACACAAAGAGCAAGGTCGAGACACAACACTCGCCGAGTCTCCGACCGACACGACGGCTGAACAAGTGGTCGTGAACAGACGGAGACCCAGTTATTGAGGAGCATGGCGGCAGAGGTTCGGCAGTCGGCACGAAAAGAAATGGCAACAACAACAGGACATGGCGGTGAAGACGGGGGCGGGCGTGGAAGGGCCTATGAAAGAAGCAAGCAGCATCCCCCGCCCCACAACGACCCTCGTTCAAACCCGGCTCCGTGGCCTCTCAAGAAGCGCTCCGTCTTCCCGCAGGCATTTCCCACAGGCTGGTGGCACACTCCCGCACCTCCTTCCGTGAGCACCACTGGGGCTCGAGCTGCCTTCCACCACAGCCCGTTCGCCTGCTTTCATCGCAGGGGCTGCCAGCCAAGGGCAACCGCGGGCCGCGCTTTAAACTCGCTGCCCGACCCATTCTCACCGCGCGCTACCTCGATGCCGAGCCCGGCCTGCAGGTTCGCTGCCCTCCTCGGCAGCGGCCTGCACGCCGAGCCCCGGGACAGCTGGCGCGTCGCCCCGCGGTGGGAACGCACGTACGCGGGCGGGGCGGGGGGATTTCGCCGCCTCGTCGTCTCTTGCCCCCTCGCGCTACTTTCTCAGCGTCCATCGTGAATGCAACATTCGGGAGGGTGGCGCTCGAAGGCCAAGGCCAGCCAACCCATGCACGCGCTGTGCGCCCGAAAGAAATCCCCACGGGTGAAGACTTGAGCATCCATGGACGAGATATACGTTAGTACGAGATTGAGCCGCCGGTGATACGTACTATTACTAAACCGCGGGAGCGTTCTCTTGGCGAAGCGCCTCCCCGAGTTCCTACCGAAGGCTTTAACGGAACTTACGTCACCGCTAGCAAGCAGGTAACAGCGAGTGGGAGAGCTAACCGCGCTAACTGGACCAAGACGGAAAGGACCACCCAGTGTGTCCAGCGCGTAGTCGCAGAAGTTCTTGCGCTCGAATCGTTCACAAGAGCAGACGCCAGCCATTCGTAAAGTTTGACATATTATTATGGAAGGCGGCCGTCCAACGTATAACAGCACTCGGTAACGAAAAGGATTGTGACTTATATAGCTTTCAGGCATAGCCATGAATGTAAGTGGCAAACTATTGCCTCGTGTGATAGTTCCCAAATGCAGATCGACAGCCACACCCTCGTGAGCGAATAGGATGCGTGCGTGAAATGAAGCAATCAATCCGGTTCGATGGTCGCGCCGCCGAAGTGGAAACCAACATCCGGTAAAGAGCACGCGAAGAGGTGGTCGGAATTAAATCACGTGCGATGGAAATCACGGCCTGGGAACGGAGTTGGGACATGCAATCCATAGGTGAGGTGCTCCTACACCGAAACTACGACCTGCTGAAATTGGGCGTGCACGTAACCCGACCAAGGTGATGACGAGGACGCGTCGCTCCGTGTGCCTTACGTAATGGCGGCGAATGACGCAAACTGATATATACGTGAAACCGCATCGATCTCCTCAGCATTCGAACCGGTCCCTGGCGAATAGTGATTTCATACATTTCTTAGCACCGTTTCCGCTCCGCCACGGGCCCCAGAATCTCACGGTCAGGTTTTCTTAGGCAATCGTTTTAGCTGAGCAGTGTATTATAAGTGCAACAAACCTACAGACAGTTATCGAATGATTCTTTGTGTATCTTGTGCTGCGACAGTATTGGAAGTAACGCGGGTACAAACTTTATTACCTGTAGTTTCACGACTTATAATGCTGTCGTTCAGTGCACGATTTCCGCAATGACAGCGCTGTCTTTCTTATTTATTTTTTTCGAATGAGAACAACATGCAAATTACAGCGCTATGAAGTAGGAAAAGGAAAAGGCGATGCTCCAACAGTCCCTTTAATTATTCATGTGCGTCGGTGCCCTCTAGACTGTTGATGACAGGGCAGAAACGAGATTCTCGAGTCATTGACCTGACTCTACATGTCGGAGGGGTGTAATGGTTACAAGGCGCGTCTTGCACGCTATATCGCGAATACGAACTGGCACGCGGTAATGCGAATGTGACGTTGAAAGACTTCCGAGACTACTTTCGCGCACGATCAGGTACTCTCGTTTAAAGTGATGCGCTAATCTGCTACTACTTCTGCATGAGCAACAATTTATGCAGAGATTATACATGAAGGCGCTCCCTGGATTCACGAGTAAGGAAAGCAAAAACGAAAAAAAGGTGGGGGAAGGGGGAAGACGTTGTATCGACAGCCCTGATTCGCTAACGAGGCAGCTAAGCGAACGGCTATGAATTATAGAGCAATATCCCCAACTGCTGTACTTTACTTTATTTTCTTTAAGACGGCTGAAAGGCGTGTCAGGATGGATGACATGTTGGACGCCTTCTGATATCGGGTAATTATTGCAAACACTGAAGACGAAAAATTCTGCTATTTCCTGTAACTTAACAGCGGTAGTTCTGCCGCTGTTGCTTGACGAGAACCACTATTCATAACGACCCTGCAGTGCTTGTGATGAAAGCGCTCTAAGATAGACAAAACGATACGAACGGATTTGCCGTATAGCCTTCGTCGCCCTCGAGTCAGTAATCACCGCCCATCTTGTGCGGACCATAAATCCCGAAAATGCAGATTGGTTTTCGCCAGAACCATCAGAAAAGGCAAGCTAAATAGACGCGCCGGAAGATCCTTCAGAGCTGCTGAAATATGGGGAGCACTTCGAACATTTTCCTCAAGAGTTGTAAAAAAATATTCACCCTTTTCGACACAATATTCAAGGGATGTAATTACACAAACAAGGACTCGTTTTACTCACACAAGAAAGTGCTCGAATGCGTTCCAGTAATTCCACATAGCATGTCGAAAAGAAGGGGAACACGCTGCCACTTCGCGCTCATAGAAACGTTGCCACCGCTTCGGAGAACGTAACGTGCGAGGGTCTTCTTCCAAACGTTTTTAACGTTGCACTAAACTGCTATCCAAAACTATGCGAAAATGCCGCATGTGGCTTAAAATACAACGGGACGTAATTAACTCAAGAAAGTTGGTTCATTCATTCATTCATTCATTCATTCATTCATTCATTCATTCATTCATTCATTCATTGGGTTTCACGTCCCAAAGCAACATTGGGGCTATCAGAGACGCGCAGTGGAGCTCTCCGAATTATTTTTGACCAAACGGAGTTCCTAAATGCGCACCTAAATGTAAACACACGAGCTCGTTGTTGCATTCCGCTCCATCGAAATGCGGCAGCCGCAGCGGGGAGTCGAGCCCGCGGCCTACGCCCAGCACCAGGACATCGCTCAGTGCGGCATTGTGCGCCATTACACTGCGCAGTGCACGGGCCGGCTGGCTAGGCCACGTGCCACGACGGCTCGCAGGCTTGCGTCCCGTCCCGCCTAGCTGAGCGCGTCGTCTTGCTCGCCCGTCTCGCGCGGCACTTTGAACGATGACGCTTTGAATGACGCACTTCGTTTCCTAAGCGCTGCATAAATGCGGCGCTGGGGCAGCCGGAGCAACTGCCGAATCTTGTTCTTGTGTCCAAACACAGGCCCACAGGCGTACTACGGGTGACTGGCCAAGAAGCAGGTGGCTTCGAGTGTTTTTATTAGGCTTGTATGAAAAATAAGTTTGCATATCTGAGCATGGGCTCTGAAACTTAATAAAAGAAAGACAAATTTAGGAATCATAAGAACAATACTGCTAAGAATTGAGACATAAAATAATTCAACACCAATAAATGCAGTAAAAGAACATCACTTGCGAGGCTAGAGTCGCCTGCATCAAATAAACATAACGCTCCTCCTTGTTGGACGCCACACTGTGACAATATGGATGTAATGAGCGCTTATAATAACCATTACGTTCGCCTGGAGAGGCCGGTAATTTCCAACGCACGTCACTGCGCGTCCTTATATAGTGTAAAGGCACTGGTTGTGTTGATGTTTTTGAGTAGTTCATTAAAGTTTTCAGTGAGCAATGTATGACGGAAAGTAAGACGAAGCGTGGTGCCTATTATATATAAAGTTACGTAACACAGCTATTTTATTCGACAGCCAAGGGACGATCTACTTATCAAACAAGGCAATTTTCTGAAAAAAAAAAACAAATTACCTCGACTCAAGCCAGCTGGAGGGGTTGCTTGGTACCCGTTCTAGGGCCGACGCAGAACCGCTGGCGGAATATATCCGCTATCTGCACATGAAACTTCACAGGGAGTTTCGCGAGCCATTGAAAGGATCGTACAGGTGAACGCGTGAGTTATCAGCTGCATGCTGCAGCGGGGTTTTTCGATTTGCCAGAAATCTGCCGGCTGAAACACGCAGCTGACGGCGCAGGATGCACCAACGGGTGTCTGTTCGTGTTGGCGCCAATGCGCTGTGAATCCTGACGGTCGTCCTTAAAATCGACGAAGGCTATCGTTTGGAGAAAAAAAAAATACAGAGAAAGAGAGAGAGAGAAAGCAGCTGCAAAGTGACTTTCTCGCGGGTGAAGGCAGCGTAGCATAAACGCGGGCGAAACTGCGCAGTTTGTCGCCACGGAGGTCGGCGTGCATGCAGTCGGCCCCGCGCATTAGCTTTCGCCTTCACCCAGTCAAAAGTCTGGCGGGAGATGAGTGACAAGCACTCTGAAAACGGGGGACGTTGAGCGACGTTCGACAGGTTGGCGAGTGACGTGTTTGCCGTCTGAGAGGCTTTTCTAAAAACTTTACGCCGCGTGAAACAGAACAAGGGAAAGTGCCCGTAATGCCATTTCCTTTTTTTTTTTCTCCCTCGAGCTGCGGAAAACCAAAAACGCAATAGACGCAGGAATAATAAAAAAAAAAAATGTACAGAGAGACTTGCCGAGGCGCGCAAAGGACAGAAGGAAGGCCGAAGCGGAGGAGAAAGAACAATGAGCTGCACGCGAAGAATGACAGCGATCGGGTGGCTGTAAAGCTCCAGAAAGAAATAAGTAAACCAACAGATACGTTCGGGCCATTGTACAGAGGCACGTATGCGCCGAGATGGATGGCATCTGCTTTCCGCTGCTCGCTGACGTAGATGTCTACGCCTGGAGAATATGCCAGAAAGCAGACGGCGAGCCAGGAGCGAAACAAAAGATATACGCTCTCATGACCGCACCGCGGCGCCCACGTCAGGGTAAAGGATGGGCAGGTGTCAGTGTCTTAAGCTTAGCAAACCAGTGACAACACAGTTATTTGGCAGCGTCAAAACTTGCATTTCTTAATCAAACTGACTAAATCACCGGACACCAATGTGGTCATCTAATCATTTGAAAGTGCGTTGGCATTTAAGAAACTCTTGACATTTCTTTTTGACTACGTAAGCATAACGATGGGATCTTTCTGGCCCATTTTTAAAGAAAAATATGTAATGCAAGTTGCAACAACGCAAGGTGTACCCAGATGGGCCACTGAGGTTACGGTTTGGCAAAGTGCTGACATTTTTTTCTTTTTTGTTTGTTTTGTTTGCGACAAAATTAATGAGATATACAGAGTGCGTTTCCTCACGAGGGAACATGTGAACTAGCTAACATCCTTTATTGCTTCTTTATTTTTTATTGCTGCGGCATATTCGTCCGCGAATGCATATAAATGCCGGCTTTAAAATGCGGCAACCTAAAAAATTGAGCCACTCACCTGGCGGCGAATGCCTTTGGCCAGGCAGACCTCGCATCCACGTCTCCGTGAAACTGATAGCGAGCAAACGAATGCTGCCGGCGGTGGAGAGAGAGACGGTTCCCAAATGACTTCTTATCTCCCGAATTCCAGCGGGGAGAGGGTCATGCGATGCAGGCACCACAGAGCGAGCGGGGATCGCCTATCTTTAGGAAAAAAGAGAGCTCGGAACAATGACGTTCCAGACCTGGTATCCTGTTTCGCAGCGCCGCTGCTCCAGCACAACGCGCGTCGGAAAACACCACTGAGAATAAAAACAGACGCAGTGACAACATACGGGGCAGCTAGCGCACTTTGTTTCAAAGACGCCACTTGCGCTGTCCTGCGGCGAATGCGCAGCACGCGTTGAAGAAAGCAAGGGTCCACACAGTGACAACGCGGAGAACAGCCGGCTGCCGGTCGAAAAACACTGGCTCCAAGCCGGCGCCCCGCGCGCACACGCGGCTCCGATGCGAAACGTTGTATTGGCCGCACTGTGTGCCCAACAGCAGACGACGACTCGCGGCGAGCTTCTTCGGATGGCCGCCGCAAATTTTGTGGCGCAAAGGTCGCTACCGACACATTTTTATTGTTTTGTTTATGTTAACGACGTCTTACCTTTTATTTTATTTCTTCGAGCTCGCGTCATTTTCAAAAACACTCGCCTCTTCTGCAAGCGTCAGTATATTATTTTCTTCTTTCCGCCTGGCAATTAGCGTTTCTCTTCCTTGTTCCCTGCACGCTTCCGTAATTTGGTACCGTGTTTCCTTTTTTTCCCCCTCCCATCTCATTTTCTTTATAAAGGCCGAGACGTTGTCGAAACAAAATATTGTTTTTATCGGATTAAATGACATCATAGGATGGAGAAACAGATAATTGTGCAAAGGGCGGAACGTAGAGACGGTAGAGTTTCTCGTCGCTAGTCTATCCGACGAAACCGACAAAAGAGACCTGAAAGCAAGAAACAGTTTTGCAACTGTGCGTTCACGTCGCTCTGCTGCTACTTATTGCTATTCGTGAAGTTTCCTGTAAAGTGACCACAAATAAGATGCTCGAGCCATATTTAGTGCGAGAGTTAAGGGACGAAATAAGATAAGCACACTGTGGTGCATAGGATGCCTTTCAAATTTGAGTAAGCTACATGACAACAGAAAATGCATCAATCGGCGGTGATATGCAATGCGTGCGTCGATGTCGGAAACGTTCACCGAAGTTATTGTCGTTGCTCGAGACGAACCAAGAACTGTGGAAAGCCAAAGCGTTTCGCTCCGGTGAGATGTGATTGGATTTGCTTACGAACACACCTACGAGGTAACAGGTGCTGAGTGGGATTTCGTGTATCGCGGAGGCACATGTGCACGTTCGCTACCTCTCAAGCACCCAAAGAGCAGAAATCAGCGGTACACAAACGCGCGCACTCATATCGTACCGATAATTCTACGAAAAGTGTTGGAAGTAGCGATCTAACCGAGAGAAACGTATCGCAGACTACCCAGCACAAGTAGGAGCGACTGTTTGCAAGAAAAACGACAAGACAACGAAGAAAATTATACGTAGAAGCGAAGAAGGAGAGAAGCAGAATGTGACGGCCTTTTAACTCCGGCGAAACCAGCGCCGCTATAGCTCAGTGGTAGAGCACTGGTCTCGTAAACCAGGGGTCGTGAGTTCAAACCTCACTGGCGGCAGTCAACTTTTTTTTTCCTTTTTTTTTTTCTTAACGCTACAAAGTTCCAATATTTATAGCATTGGTGAACATATTGCAGGAATACGCTGTAATCGTATCGCCGTTACATTCCTTTCATGCGTCGCCACACGCGCAGGTTCCTTCGTGGATTCCAATGGAATTTCGATGCCACTGCAATAAGTTGAACTGTTCCAGAATGTGGGAAGCCAGTAAAGGCGCAAGTATTGACACGTTTCGTCTGATGATAATACTAGACAGTGCAAAAAAAAAGGCTTATTTTTTACAGACACGTAGACCTGCACTTGCAAATTAAGGCACCTCATTCAGCGTCCACGGAGTTTATTTTGATGCCGGCCGTATGTGGCATTCAAAATGAAATGTTAAAATTTCCTGGCTACGCACAGTAAACTTCTTTATACGTTATCAATTTTCTTGTAATATTTGCCGAAAAGTGGGAAATATAGGGGTTTTTAAGCATCAAGCGTACAACTATGTAAATGAGCATTGATAAATATGATATATCAGGCAGAAAAGATCGATATGTTACACAACATTCTGTAATACAGCAATAATTTATTTGTCAGTAGGACTTTTGCCAAACTCATGTATAACAAGGTAACGTAAGCTTTCACGCAAGCTGTGAACTAAATACATCAACCTATTTGTGGACTTTTTAGGCTATGTTAGAAAATAATTCTGAGGGATTGTGACGCTTTTTATGCATACTTACGGCGCTGCCAGCTTTGTGCTTCAATTATTGAGAAGTGCGGCATTTGTGTATATATATATATATATATATATATATGGGGCGTAAATATAAATTACGGTAACGTTATGTTTACCATACACGTGTACGGACCGGCAGACTATAGATACAGAGCGATTGCCGCACTGACTTGCGTAATTAGCTAAGTTACGGTAATTAACTGTCTAATGATCAACAATAGGTGGATACAGCAAATGAGTACTTTGGGGCCCGTCCTCTACACTACCTATCCCAACGATCAAATGTTGAATAGCGGATTTCATGTGAGAGCTACGCGAACAATTAGTTCCCCCTGGCGGGCTCCTTGAAACCGAAACTGGCTAGAAAAGGAGCGTCTGTGTCGTCGATGTCGCCGACCCCCCGGGTTTCGTCACGTCTCCGATATCACCACCGGTCCGGCCCCGCGAGCAGCTTGCGTTATCTCTTTGCTGTCTGAGGCGTTGGCCTAGCGCTTCAATGCCGACAGTCCGCCAAATTTACTTCGTCATTCCGTTGGGCCCCTGAAACGGCATATCGTTGGTGGAAGTGGAGACGTGGCGCCCAAGTGAATGGCGAAGTAAATTTGGCGGACTGTCGGCATTGAAGCGCTAGGCCAATGCCGCAGACAGCAAAGAGATAACGCAAGCTGATCGCGGGGCCAGACCGGTGGAGACCTCGGAGACGTGACGAAACCCGGGGGGTCGGCGCATTCGACGACACCGACGCTCCTTTTCCAGCCAGTTTCGGTTTCAAGGAGCCCGCCAGTGGCCAGGGGGAACTAATTGTTCGCGTAGCTCCCACATGAAATCCTCTATTCAAAATTTGATCGTCGGGATAGGTAGTGTAGAGGACGGGCCCCAAAGTACTCATTTGCTGCAGCCACCTATTGTTGATAATTAGACAGTTAATTACCGTAACTTAGCAAATTACGCAGGTAAGTGCGGCAATTGCTCCGTATCTAGAGGCCGCCAATCGGTACACATTGCATCATCGTGATTAATATTTTTCTAACTTAAAAAATTGGTGCAGCTAAAGAAACGCGATATATATATATATATATATATATATATATATATATATATATATATATATATATATATATATATATATATATATATAGAGAGAGAGAGAGAGAGAGAGAGAGAGAGAGAGAATAAATTGGGCCTACAAATCAAAACTGCTTCTAACAGCTCGGTTCATATTAGTTCAGTCTTTTAGCAACAAAGTAAGATAGAGAAGGATAATTGGCTTAGCAACGAAATTCAATGATATCGATTTAGCGGTTGTTGCTTCACGGCGTTAACCTCACAAGCACTGCATATTGAACCCGAAAGGCTGGGCACGGCCCGGGTAAGCAATTTTTGACTCAGGCCCGGGCCGGGCTTGAGCCTATAGGAGCTTCGGGCCCTGGTCGGGGCCAGGCCCATGTCGGGCCCAGATCAGGGCTGGACATGTTATTTGCAACTCCACAAAACTGCAGGCTATAATAGCTGCAGCCCTATGCGAATTTTAGGTCAGTGGTGTCTGCCTGTTTATGGGTAAGTTGAGGCAGGCAGGCCACGACACATCAGCTATACGATTATTTTACATTAGCGGAGCTCTTACCCACCGAGGTGGCTTTGCGGCTATGGCGTTGCGCTGCTAAGCACGAGGTCGCGAAACGGCCGCGACGGCCGCATTTCGATGGGGGCGAAATGCAAAAACGTCCGTGTCCCGTGCATTGGGGGCCGTTAAAGATCTCCTGGTGTCCCTGGTGGTGCCTGAAGTAGGCATTCTTTGCCTACTTCAGGCACTATCTATCTATCTATCTATCTATCTATCTATCTATCTATCTATCTATCTATCTATCTATCTATCTATCTATCTATCTATCTGTCGAGCTATCATCATCATCAGCAGCAGCAGCATCACAATCATCATCATCCTATCTTATGTCCGCTGCAGGACGAAGGCCTCTCCCTGCGATCTCCATTACCCCTGTCCTGCACCAACCGATTCCAGCTAGCACCTGCGAATTTTTAAATTTCATCACCCCACCGAGTCTTCTGTTGTCCTCGACTGCGCTGCCCTTCTCTTGGCATCCATTCTGTAACCTTCATGGTCCACCAGTTATCTGACCTACGCATTACATGACCTGCCCAGCTCCATTTCTTTCTCTTAATGTAATTAGAATATCGGCCATCCCTGTTTGCTCTCTGATACACACCGCTCTCTTCCTGTTTCTTAACGTTACGCCTAACATTCTTCGTTCCATCGCTCTTTGCGCTGTCCTTCGCTTGTTTTCGAGCTTCTTTGTCAGTCTCCAAGTTTCTGCCCCATATGTGAGCACCGGTAGATTGCATCGATTGTACACCTTTATTTTTAATGATAATGATAAGCTTCCAGTCAAGACCTGGCAATGTCTGCCGAATACGCTCCAGCCCATTTTTATTCTTCGGTAAATTTCCTTCTCATGATCAGGGTCCCCTCTGAGTAATTGACCTAGGCAAACGTATTCCTTCACAGACTCTAGAAGCTGACTGGCGATCTTGAACTCTTGTTCCCTTGCCAGGCTATTGGTCATCATCTTTGTCTTCTGCATATTAATCTTCAACCCTACGATTGCACTCTCGCTGTTAAGGTCCTCAATCATTTGTTGTAACTCGTATCCAGTGCTGCTGAACAAGACAGTGTCATCTGCAAACCGAAAGTTGATGAGATATCCGCCATTGATTCTTACTCCTAAGCCTTCCCAGTTTAATAGCTTGAATACTCCTTCCAAGCACGCAGTGAATAGCATTGGAGAGATTGTGTCTCCTTGTCTGATCCCTTTCTTTATAGGTATCTTCTTACTCGTGGAGAATTAAGGTAGCTGTGGAATCTTTGTAGATACTTTCCAAGAGATTTACGTAACCGTCCTGTACTCCTTGATTACGCAATACCTCTATGACTGCTATTATCTTGACTGAATCAAATACTTTTTCGTAGTCTATGAAAGCCATATATAGAGGCTGATTGTACTCTGCTGATTTCTCGATTGCCTGATTGATGATATGGATGTTTATGACATGGATTTGATCCATTGTAGAGTGTCCTTTCCTGAAACCTGCCTGTTCTCTTGACTGACTAAAGTCCATTATTGCCCTTATTCTATTGGAGATTATCTCGGTGAATATTTTATATAATACTGGAAGTAAGCTGATGGGCCTATAATTTTTCAATTCTTTAACGTCTCCCTTTTTGTGGATTAGTATAATGTTGGCATTCTTCCATTTCTCTGGGGTCCTTGAAGTCGACAGACAGTTCGCATAAAGGGCCGCTAGATTTTCAAGCATTATGTCTCCTCCATCCTTGATTAAATCGACTGGTAGCCCATCTTCTATTGCTGCTTCTCCCTGTTTCATGTCTTGCAAGGCCCTTCCAACTTCATCGCTAGTTATAGAAGAAGCCTCTGTAACCTGTTATTACTACTTCGAATGGAAGTATCGTGGCTGTTTTTTGGCACTGTACAGGTCAGTATAGAATCCTTCTGCAGCTTTTACTATATGGTTCTTTAGAGACTTTTGGGCGCACAGCTCTCTCAAGAACCATGTACAACCAACTCGCCCAAGACGTAACGTTTTTATTATATCTTCGAGATTGCTGATGATATTACCCTGCTTATCTTTCAGTGCATGCATCTTGGTTTGTCCGATGCCAAGTTTCCTTCTCACTGATTTCAGGCTGCGTCCATCTTTTACTGCTTCCTCAGTCTCTCAAGTTTTAATTTCTGATATCCCTTATTTTCACCTTGTTGATTAGTTTTGACAGTTCTGCGAATTCTATCTGATCTCTTGAGTTGGACACTTTCATTCTTTGTCGTTTCTTTATTAGGTCTTTTTTCACTTGGGAGAGCTTACCTACTGGTTGCCTTGGTGCCTTACCTCCCACGTCAATTGCTGCTTCTGAAACCAGCCTAGTTACGGTTTCATTCATTAATTGCCTCTGTGCCATCTTCATCTCTCTATTCTAAGGCTGCATATTTGTTTGCAAGTGCCAACCTGAATTGGTCTGCTTTTACTCTTACTGCGTCTAGGTTAGCCTGTTTCTTTTTGACCAATTTTACTCTTTCTCTCTTCAAATTGAGGTGAATCCTAGCCCTCACTAACCTATTATCACTGCCCTTTACCCTACCTAACACTTCTACATCCTGCACTATGGCGGGATCGGCAGAAATTATGAAATCAATATCAGTTCTTGTTTCAACATTAGGGCTTTTCCTGGTCCACTTTTTGTTCCAACGCTTCCTGAAGAATGTGTTGATCATTCGCAGCTTTTTTTCTTTCCCCGAATTCTACTAAAATCTCTCCTCGAGTGTTCCTAGAATCCACGCCGTAGTTGCCAATTGCTTGTTCACTAGCCTGTTTTTCCCCACTTTTGTATTGAAGTCGCCTATGACTACCGTATAATGAGTTTAAAAAATTCAATTATGGGGCTTTACCTACCAAAACCACCTTCTGATTATGAGGCACGCCGCGGAGGACTCCGGAAATTTCGACCACCTGGGGTTCTTTAACGTGCACCTAAATCTAAATACTCGGGTGTTTTCGCCCCCATCGAAACACGGCCGCCGTGGCCGAGATTCGATCTCGCGACCTCGTGCTCAGCAGCCCAACACCATAACCACTGCGCAACCACGGCGCGTGTATACTGAGTTTGCATTTTTCGCACCGCTAATTCAAACTCTTCATAAAACTTATATTTCTTTGCCATCGTGACTGGAGGTTCGAACGTAGTTTTTTGCTGCCTTTGTTCTATACCTTATATTCAGCTTTAATACGATTAGTGCTCTCTCATTAATGCTGCAGAATTCGTCGATGTTGCCCCTATATACTTATGGATTAGGAATCCTATTTCGAAATTCTTCTTACCTGGTAGTCCTCTATAGCAGAGGACGTGGCCATCTATCAGCACTGCATAAGCCTCACCATTTCTTTTAACCTCACTAAGGCCAATGATATCCCAAACAATGCCCGATAATTCCTCAAAGAGTCCTGCTATCTATCTATCTATCTATCTATCTATCTATCTATCTATCTATCTATCTATCTATCTATCTATCTATCTATCTATCTATCTATCTATCTATCTATCTATCTATCTATCTCTCTGTCTGTCTGTCTGTCTGTCTGTCTGTCTGTCTGTCTGTCTGTCTGTCTGTCTGTCTGTCTGTCTGTCTGTCTGTCTGTCTGTCTGTCTGTCTGTCTGTCTGTCTGTCTGTCTGTCTGTCTGTCTGTCTGTCTGTCTGAATGCCTTCACACGTGCCTTGAATGCCTTCACACAGGCATTCAAGTGCTTTTAAGCCGTCACCTTCCAGGAATCGTTGTGTGTTCGTGTGAATCAATGCACGATGCCGTTAAAGGTGTGGTTTTGAGTGCAGTATCTCGCCACTGTTACTAGGAAAAAATTGTAAAAGGACCTAATAGACAGACACTATGCTCCCTGTACCGATTTACCGTCTTTCACACCGTGGAGGCCCAGTAGATGTCCTCGAAAGGGTTAAAAGAATGCCAGTACACTCTTCGGTAAAACTTTTTTCTTTAAAGTGTGCGGACTCGAGGGGCGCATCGAGCCGAGGAGGTGGCCATTGCCCTGGCCATCGCCGACCCCGAGTGCACGACTGTGCTCTGTGATTCTAGGACGGCAGTGCGAAATTACGCCAGAGCAAGGGTGTGTGGTGAAGCCGCGCGTGTGTTGCGTGTGGTCGATCTCGCGCGTGAAAGTCGTTGTGTGGTGATAAAGTAGTTTCCGGCCCACATGGGCAGTGATGTGTCGGATCGCGGCAACATAAACCACAGCGAGGCGGCGAACGCGGCGGCGCGAGGACTAACCAACCCTGCCGCTGCTACTACGGTCGACCCGTCGTGGTGGTGGGAAGCCAAGGACAAAATGACTTCCTACAACGAAATTGTGAAATGGTACGGACTAGAGCGAAGGACTACGCCGCCACCTCAGCCAGGCTTGACCCGCAAGGAGGCGGTTTTATATCGACAACTTCAAACGGGGTCGTTATTCACCCCGGTGCTGATGAGGCACGTGTGTCTAAGTGTTTATGAAAGTGATCTGTGTTGGTGTGTGCCGAAAGGAAAGAGCCACTGCAGCTCACATCCTTTGGGACTGTGCTAAGAATCCGCACGAAGCTGCAACGATAACAACGATCCCACCGCGGCTCGAGGCCGCAACGAGGTGCTATGACCAAGATGTCCAAGCCCAAGCCGTCCAGCAGATCTCGGCGGCCCTCGAAAGGCAACGACCGACCGAAACCGGAGGGAGGCTGCCACCCCAAGAGAGGGGCAGGCGCGGTCGACCAAAGGGAGTAGTGCGGCCACGGCCGAAGTAGAGGCGCCACACGCCGCGAAGACGTCATGGACGCGTCACGGTAACGCCTCCCTAACAGGGGAAGGCTAACCGTTCTGCAGGCATTCATAACAAAGTTTCTTCACTCACTCACTCACTCACTCACTCACTCACTCACTCACTCACTCACTCACTCACTCACTCACTCACTCACTCACTCACTCACTCACTCACTCACTCACTCACTCACTCACTCACTCACTCACTCACTCACTTTTTAAACTAGACACTAATACACCATCAGTTAGAAAATGAATGCATAACAAAGGAATCTTTGTCCCGTGGTCAATTAATTGCTTCTTATGTAAGAAACCTGAAACGACAGAGCATGCGTTTTTAGATTGCTTGAATCCCATTTCTTTCTGGCATCTGCTTCAAAGGACGTTAAATAAAGAGTTGCATTTAGATCCACAGGGAATAAGATTCTTACCGATAGAAGTAGAGGGTTTACCGTATCACGCTATAATGTTCCCAGGCTTCCACAGTCTGCGGTAAACTAGAATGCGCTTCAACAATGATGATGTCGAAGCGCGATCACTTCATTGAGGCTGCAGTTCGGTTCGGGGGTGTCCATCGGGCACTCCAACATGGACAGACATGATTGATAAATTGGCAGCACTGAAAAAAAATGTTAATATGTCATGCCAGCAAAAATCTTGCTGACACGTTTTATCTTTTGCGTATTGAATGCTTATAATGGCAAAGTCGGCAGCAACAACAAAAAATGCTGTAGCTCACTGGTACATCACTGTTCTTGTAAACCAGCGGTCGTGAGTTTAATCGTCCCTGGCGGCATAGCCTTTTCTTCTGCCCGTTCTCAGCTGACATCTGCAGTGAATGGCGTATCAGTTTATCTCCACATAAGTGAAAGCGCTGCTCACGACCCCTGGTCTCGTAAACCAGGGGTCGTGAGTGCAAACCTCACTGGTGGCATTGCTTTTTTTTTCTGCTGTTTCCTGACATGTGCAGTGAACAGCGTATCGTTTTATCCCCAGATAAGTGAAAGCGCTAAAAAAGTTGCAACCTGCTCCTCAGCGCCATCATCGGCCGTATAGCTCAGTGGTAGAGCACTGGTCTCGTACACCAGGGGGTCGTAAGTGCAAACCTCACTGGCGGCATTGGTTTTTTTCCTGCTGTTCCCTGACATGTGCAGTGAACAGCGTATCGTTTTATCCCCAGATAAGTGAAAGCGCTAAAAAAGTTGCAACCTGCTCCTCCGCGCCATCATCGGCCGTATAGCTCAGTGGTAGAGCACTGGTCTCGTACACCAGGGGGTCGTAAGTGCAAACCTCACTGGCGGCATTGGTTTTTTTCCTGCTGTTCCCTGACATGGGCAGTGAATAGCATATCATTTATTCGCCAGATAAGCTAAAGCGCTGAAAGGTTGCAACCTGCTCCTCAGCACTCCCATCGGACGCTATAGCTCAGTGGTAGAGCACTGGTCTCGTAAACCATGGGTCGTGAGTTCAAACCTAACTGGCGGCATTGCTTTTTTTTCTGCTGTTTCCTGACATGTGCAGTGAACAGCGTATCGTTTTATCCCCAGATAAGTGAAAGCGCTAAAAAAGTTGCAACCTGCTCCTCCGCGCCATCATCGGCCGTATAGCTCAGTGGTAGAGCACTGGTCTCGTACACCAGGGGGTCGTAAGTGCTAACCTCACTGGCGGCATTGGTTTTTTTTCCTGCTGTTCCCTGACATGGGCAGTGAATAGCATATCATTTATTCACCAGATAAGTGAAAGCGCTGAAAAGTTGCAACCTGCTCCTCAGCACTCTCATCGGCCGCTATAGCTCAGTGGTAGAGCACTGGTCTCGTAAACCAGGGGTCGTGAGTTCAAACCTCACTGGTGGCATTGCTTTTTTTTTCTGCTGTTTCCTGACATGTGCAGTGAACAGCGTATCGTTTTATCCCCAGATAAGTGAAAGCGCTAAAAAAGTTGCAACCTGCTCCTCTGCGCCATCATCGGTCGTATAGCTCAGTGGTAGAGCACTGGTCTCGTACACCAGGGGGTCGTAAGTGCAAACCTCACTGGCGGCATTGGTTTTTTTCCTGCTGTTCCCTGACATGGGCAGTGAATAGCATATCATTTATTCGCCAGATAAGCTAAAGCGCTGAAAGGTTGCAACCTGCTCCTCAGCACTCCCATCGGACGCTATAGCTCAGTGGTAGAGCACTGGTCTCGTAAACCATGGGTCGTGAGTTCGAACCTAACTGGCGGCATTGCTTTTTTTTCTGCTGTTTCCTGACATGTGCAGTGAACAGCGTATCGTTTTATCCCCAGATATGTCAAAGCGCTGAAAAGTTGCAACCTGCTCCTCAGCGCCATCATCGGCCGCTATAGCTCAGAGATTCTGCTTCCGGCTCCCGAGCTAAACGGATCGCGGAATCATGGGCTCCAATGGAGCGGCATATGCGGCTGTTAGCCGCGGCAACAGGCTTTTGACGGAGGAAGTTAAGGATTTCCAGATTATTTTGCCTCGGCTACCTACAGGACGCATCGTGTTAAACACATTTTTGCACGGTGACACTCGTGCAAGGTAAATATACCTGGTAGCGAAGCTTCCATAGGAGCCCATACGTTCAAAACATGGCGGTCCGTGGGCGGTTCATGGGGCTTAGCGCCATCTGTATGTGGTGGGAACACTTCCGGCGGAAGTAAAAATAATGTGATGCCATGTCCGTTAAAAGCAGAAGTGACGTCATTTTGTTTTCGAAGGCGCGAAATTTGTTTTGTTGTCCTTCCTTTGGAGCTATATATTCAAATGCCCCGCCATTCGACTTCATGGGTGTTTCGAGCTTTCAGCGTGGAAAGCGATGCAGGAAGAGGCCAGCCGTACGGTTGTCGAAATCGCATCCGTGCACAGAACATACTTTCTTTGGAGGTCGACGAAAGCTTTAGGTGTAGAGTGCTGATCCTATGGTCGGATGCCAAGCCCGTCGGCCAGCGCAGTCTCACGAAAACAACTACGCCATTATCTGGCGGTCGTAACCCACTCCTTTTAACTGAACAGATTAAGAAGCGATGAAGCTACCCGCGTCACCAAATGCAGACAAACTTCGACAAGCAAGAAAGCACAAACTGTGAGGGGGGCGTATTTCAACAGGTGAACTTTACGAGTGCGCCTTTCTGCCCATTTCAAGACGTGCATTGCATTGCGAGTGATACTGGCGTCAACTGTAGCGATGGGCGCTGAAAAGAAATGCATTTATTGATAGTAATAAAATTAAAATTGTATTTTCTTAACTCGTCACGAATATATAAGAATAACTAGGAATTTTATTTTCGTTGAATGAATCTAACTGTGTCTCGTTCGAATTTAAAAAATGCGTTTTTCTTTCCCAATGTTTGTTCCCTCCAAACATAGTCGCGCTTCAATCGCTGCTCCCATAACCCCCCATGCTGATGTCGGTGACAATCTGTACTGAACCGCTTTTCGCCCGAAGCTTCGCGACCTATTTGAATCGACCTTGACTCGTGTTCGCCCGTTTCGCGTAGAGGATTTCCGGGACGCGCTTCAAGCTCTTGGTATGCTCTCTGGCGTTGTCGCCCTTGGAGCGTACCAAATCAATCACGTATGGGCGGTAACGATGAAGACAGCCGAGGCGGCCCAAAAGCTGGCTGCACTGAAGGAGCTTCAGGTCAAGGGGCGTCGCTGCCTGGTCATTGACCCTAATGAACAGCAGGTGAAGCTTCGTCTCCACTGGCTTCTTCATGGTGTGGATGATGAAGACGTAAAGACTGCGCTGGCTTCCTTTGGCAAAGTGGCGGAAGTAACCCGGGAGCGCTGGCGTGTAGATGGCGTTTCCGACAAGGGCTCGACGACCCGAGCAGTGCTGCTGCAACTGAAGGCTGGAATGAAAGTTGACGACCTGCCCCACCAGATCCGCGTCGCCGGCGAGCTTATGCTGGTCGTAGCCCCAGGTCGCCCCATGCAGTGCCTGCGCTGCCGGGGATCTGGTCACGTTCGTAGAGAATGCAAGGTTCCCCGTTGGCACCCGGTGCATGCTTTTCGGACACAACGACGCGGACTGTGTACGTTCATACGCAGTAGCCGCGGGGTCGGCGGAGAGCGAACCGTTGACATCAGACCACATGATGGACATGACCGAGGCCGAGGAAGCGGCCAAGGGAGCTGGAAACGGCAATGTGGCGGCAGAAATAAGCGGGACGACCATGCCGACTGAAGCAGAACCGAATAATGTCCCCCCTCCCGACGAGCCAGAAACCACACTAACCTCCGTCAGGGCGGCCCAGAAAGAGCATGAGAGCCGCCAGCCGGCTACTGATACTACGGAGGCAGCGGAAAACGACAACGAGACCCCTGCTAGTGCCCGCGTCGAAAGCGTCTCGGCACCGGTGAAGAGGTCCCTGCAGCAGGAGGAGAAAGTCGACGGAAAGGCCGGCGGAGACTCCGAGGCACCGCCCGCTAAGACGCTACCCGGAAGGCGCTCCACAATCAAGCCTAAGCGGAACCTGGAGGCTGACCGTAGGTTCACCCCGAAGCCGACCAAAGACCAACTCGGACGACGGCCACCGTATGGCCACGGAGGCGTCTAGCGGTCAGCTAGACGTTAAGGTGAGCACCATGCTCCGGGCCTTCTCCCCTCCGGTTTAAATCAGTAATGGCTACCAACCCTTCGCTTAGCCTCGGCACGCTGAACGTTCGAGGTCTGGCCGCCAAAAAGAAACAGAGTCAGGTTTACAGACTACTAGTGGACCACGACCTCGACGTTTTAGCCGTGCAAGAAACCAAGGTAGACGGCGAGGAGGAGACCGGGAGCATGGTGCAAAGGTTCACGTATAACTACTATACGGTAGTGAGTCACGCCTTAGGGACTTCGGCAGGGTGTGTGCTGTTCGTGAGGAAGCTCCCTGGCCTTGTCATAGATGGTTACTTCTCTTGCACTTCCAGTCGACTTGCCTTTTGTGACTTCAGCTATTGTAATGTCCAATGGCGCGTGTTTTGCATTTATGCGCCTAATACTGTGCAAGAGAGGGCAAATTTCTTTTTGAGTTTCATCATCATTTCCATGTGCAAAAAATGATAGCCTGTGTAGGCGACTTCAACTGCGTATTGAACGCTGAGGATAGGTCTACGCGTCGCGTGGTTTGTAACAAATGTGCAGTGAATAGCGTATCGTTTTATCCTCAGATAAGTGAAGGCGCTGAAAAGTTGCAACCTGCTCCTCAGCACCATCATCGGCTGCTATAGCTCAGTGGTAGAGCACTGGTGTCGTAAACCAGGGGTCGTGAGTTCAAACCTCACTGGCGGTATTGCATTTTTTTTTTCTGCTGTTTCCTGACATGTGCAGTGAATGGCGTATCGTTTTATCCCCAGCTAAGTGAAAGCGCTGGATAGCTGGAAACCGAGTGCACGCACTTTGTGACAATGTGCCACTGAGTATATACCACTGGTTATGTGCATATCTGCCGTTCTTCAATGAAACCTCCTTGACGCCAACATGGGTCGCTGGTTTTGTGCCAGTAGGTATGCGCCGCTCTGACATCGTCATGACATATAAAGCATATAATCACTAAATATGCACCCATCGATAAGATAGATTATTGAACGCATTGGCGTCACTAATCATTTCCTAAGGGTGATTTTCGCTGATATTCTTATTCCGAAAGTTAGGACAAGAGAGCGACAGAGAGATAAACTAAGAGATGAAAAGATGATTTAAAGCACTCAATTGTACTTAATTAGTTATTAATAAATAACTCTGTGGTATTTATGTATTTCAATAGAAATACATAAGTAAACAGATGAGTAGCGCACCTAAGCGGCAGTCAGAAACGGGAGGATGACGGTAGGGGTGTAACTAGGAGAGCGAGAGAAGGTAGAGTAAAGAAGGGAAATATTTACACATATAAAACAGAGCGACTGGGTAAACGTTAACCCATAGTTCGTTTGTGGAGTGACTTCGACAGATTTGTCATCCGGCCCTGAACACTGGCCCTGTTAAGTCACCTAGAGCAGCCGGTTGGCGAGGCCAACACAGTGAAGGCGCCTGACAATGATTGTGCAACCTTTCGTAGGATCCCGATGCTTAAAAAAGCTTACCAGTGGTTTTAAGGCAAGTCGGGCTGACTCCACTTGTGACCTGGGTCCAAGGATTCAGCTTCTGCAAGAAGATCGGTTGTCAAGCTTGTCGAGCGTGGCGCAGAGCTCTGTTCGCTTTACACGGTAACGTTCACAAAGCAGATGAGCAATCGCCTATTTTCACCAAAAAACTTCTCGTTCCGGACTTCAGGCCATATCGATGAAGAAGCATTAGCGCTTGTGAATGCGACTCCAAGCCATAGACGACATATCCGAATTCCATTACGCCGTGGTAACGCGCGGAAGGCGGAGCAATAAATGAGGATCAATACAGGGATCGAAGGCGCTGGTATGTGAAGTCTGCCAATTTACATTGGGCCAATGTGAGCTCAAATAGAAGCGAGCGGAGCCGTACCACCACATCCCCGATTGCAATGAAGTCGGGATAGCAATAAAATTGGCCCTGTCATGGGCAGGTCGAGGGGTTGCATCTGTTTGGTAATTTTCTATGACACAGCACTGATTTGACTGTTATTGAAATACGACGTCATGTCCTCTCTCGACTGCGGGATGGTAAATTTATCTTACATCCGTGACAAGTTGTTCATTGGATCCTCAGCGAGAATACACAGGGGCTGCCTTAGAATCGCAGAAGGCAGACCAACACTGGGGTGTTTTATGATTGATCAATTTAAGTGCTGCGCGAACGGCCGCAAGCTCGAAGGCTGTCGTTGATTTCGAGCGTGATCTTTTAACTTGCACCGCACATCTGTGCAATAGATTCTACAGCTATATAATTCATTATTCATTGATAACACCCAAAAACGAAACCGCTCACGGTCGGGTACACAAGCAGCCATTATCACCAAAGCGCGCGACCATCCGTTAACAAACATTTTTAATTTTTTTTTTAATATTTGGGGTTTTACGTGCCAAAACCACTTTCTGATTATGAGGCACGCCGTAGTGGAGGACTCCGGAAATTTTGACCCCCTGGGGTTCTTTAACGTGCACCTAAATCTAAGCACACGGGTGTTTTCGCATTTCGCCCCCATCGAAATGCGGCCGCCGTGGCCGGGATTCGATCCCGCGACCTCGTGCTTAACAAACATTGATGTTTCAATGATGCACATTCGACATGCTGCACAAATATGTCTCCACCAGCTTGCTTAGCAACAAGGCCGCATACGAGTTTCATCCATATCCTCACTGTTCACCACATCTCGTTAGTATCGAACTACATGCCTGCGGCGTGACCGTCGTCGCCATTCTGGTCCCTGCATTCACCTCGAATATATGCCTTACCATTACTATGCAGAAGGCGCAACTATCTTCATTAGCTTTGAAATAGGCAACATTAGTGCTACTGCACAAAGTTCACAGTGGCCGCTTGCATGTTTACACCGATGGATCGGTCCCGCGCTCTAGTTCAGCAGCTGTAGTGTCCGTCATAGCTAAGGGAGACCAAAGACAGAGATATAGAGAGAAGGGAAAGGCAGGAAGGTTAACCAGAAAAAGTCCTGTTTCCTACTGTAGGAGTTGAGGAGGACTTCGTGATGAAAACTGGTGGTTTATTTACATTATTTACAGTGAGACGACCAAGAAATTAACAGTCATAGAGTCATTACGGGCCGGCAGCAACTCGGACGCTGCGGCCCGTGGCAAGAAGCTCGAATGAAGGAGATGAATGAAGGAATGCTCTGTTGCTGCTCCCGGTCTGTGTCTTTAAAGCCCTTCGGTGTCTCGAAGTCATGTCACGTTCGGCCAATCGGCGAGCCCGCTCAGGTGGCGCCATTTTCCGCCAATCGGCGAGCACGCTCAGGTGTCGTCATTTTCGGCCAATGGTAGGCGCCCGTGCGATTGTGTCACACCCGGCGGAGAGGGTCGCTCCTTGGGCCCCAATTGTCCGAGGACTTACTTCTCTCTGCAGCATTGCCTTCCCGGCTTGCAATGCGCCGTCACAATAGGCGGATGGGGGCGATGCTGCCAGGGTTTCACTGTGCATTACAGCCGTCTTGCTTCGGGACCCACTTTACCTGGAACAGTGCCAGGCTCTCGCTTCACTTTGGGGAAGAGTCAAGCAGTGAATAGCTCCACCTGCGGCACACGAGGTGGGGGACGCCAACTCGTTTGCACGTGCCGCGACTCGGGAATGCGGTATACGTGCTTCTGCGCTCCTTAATTAGCTGTGGCGCGATTCGATGTGGTCTGGTGAACTCGAAGGAGGCTCAGGAAAAGGTCCCGTATCTAACACTACCCCGCAAGGACAAAAAGTAAAGGGGTCTTAAAGAGATAGTAAAGGAGAAAGAGAAAAAGCTCTCTATTGAAAAGCAGAGTGATTAGGTAGCGTAGTTTCGCATACATGCTACTATGAAGGAATGGGACGAATGGGAAGAGGAGCCTTAGAAGAAGTGAATCTGGAAATCGCGAGAGCCAGCGCGTGGGGCGCGTGGGTGACGCGTGGGCGCGATTCGCAAAAGCCGCCGCCGACAGACCCAGAAGACGCGCGCTACTCTGGCGCCATCTCGTAGCCATCGCCGCAAAGCCCTTCATGCGCGACACTACGCTTTTCTTCTCGCGCTTTTGCCATACCCTCCTCCGCTTTCCGCTTCATGTTTGCGCTGCACCCTCCTCTCCGATTTCCTCCTCGCGCCTCTTCTCTCTCGCCGCTTTTTCATCCCCCGCTGAGCGCTGCGTTTGCTCTCATCTTTCACTGTGCTGGTTCGCTCGGTTACGCCGGTAATGACGACGTTGCCGCAGTAACGGGCGCCTAAGAGCTGCGCTCTAAAAAGTTGCAGCTAGGAGGCAGAAGAGTATATAAACGCGAATCAGTGCAAAGAAAAATTGATGCGGCACATGTCACTACTACAGTGCATCTCGCAGGCCCGTACACTGCAGGAAGCGAAGTAGCGCGCGTTGATTGCACGCGTCCATTGTGACCACTGCCCAATTGTTTTTTGCTCTAACAGTGGCAGGTTGTTCAATGTCTTTAATGTGGTACACAATGCCTGCCTCTCTGTATACTATAACGTGGGCAGGCGCACAAAAGATTTGAGATTGTTTCTTCACATCAGCAAGTGTAACAGGTTACGGCTGTCGGCCCATCAAATAATGAAAGTGTACTTGGTAAATGCGACACAACATAATTTCTCCACTCCTCGGTAGCCCAGGCGGTAGGTAAACCTTCAAGTCAGGAGTCAGGAAATGCAGGCGACTGTTCGTGGAACTCGTTGGCTTCCACCAGGTCAACGCACTATCGCGTACCATATAGTGAAGTATATCTGCTGCATATTTTCTCGCGAGTGCAATTAACCAATATATACCACTGTCGTGCGCAAAACTGACGATCTGGTCGGCGCGATCATTTCCACTGACACCACAGTGTGCCGGCTGCCATTGATAACGTATAGATCGCGCCCATGTTCTGTTGCTCATATGCCTCATATTTGGTACAAATTGTACATGAAGTCCGCGGCGCATTGCACTTTGTACATACTTTGGAGGGCTGCCTTCGAGTCGTAAAAATTGTCCAGCGATGAAGCGGCCCCTGAAGAACACATGACAGTGGCGCTCAAAGTGCAGAAAGCTCCGCCCCCGTAGAACTCGTCATACACGATGTCTTGATCTTGATTTCAACAGACTACGTTGGTATGACAATTGCTCCTGCCAAACTAGTAGATTAAACAGAACCGTCAGTATGAACATGGAGTTGGGGACTGTGCAGAAAAAAAAATGGTAGTGTTGCTTGTTTTAGCACTGCCAACGGCAGTGCTAAAACAAGCAACACTACCATTTTTCTTTTGATGCCAGGAATAGTGAGGTGTACCTTGGGTTGGTGCATACGCCATAAAGACGATATATACAGGCGATGGCAATCTTCTAGTAGATCTAAAAGCTGACGGAAGACAGCCGTGGTGCTGTGTAATGGCGTTGGAATAAGTTGCACGCGGGCTCATTGTATAGGCAGGAAAGCCAGATAGTGTGATGGAAGCTTAGTACGGCGTCTTATGCGTGCCCTAAGGACGTCAAATGAAATGTATGTCGTGATCGGGTGATCACATGCGATCGACTATAGCTATTGTAGATGCACGCATCGGGTATCCAAGAGAGTTCCGGAATGCTGAGCTTGGAGGCTTTGAAGTGTACGGATATTGGTCCCACCGGTGTTTCTCAGCACAGGTGTACTATACCTCGGAAAGGCACTTTGCTTTCGCACTGCGGTTCTAGACGAGGCGACTGTCCATGCGAGCTACTACAAATATCGATAGGCAAGTAACTATGGGAAAAACTGCGTGTTTTGTAATGCACGCTGTGGTTATAAAGCCTAGAAAAAATGCGCGGTACGATTGCAGCATCTATTGAACTGATGAGCCCCAGGACTCCCCGCCGAGATGAACAATTGCTTTCAGCGTCTTTTTCATATATTTGATTGGAGAAACTTTAATAAAGGTCCTGCAGGACGCACCTCAGCGCGCAGTGGGCGTCTCCAACGCAGGGACAGACAGGGTGTATGGCGGCCGCTGCGGAGCCTGTTGGACGGCCCATTGCTCTCACATATATGATATGAGAGCTCCAGGATAGGCCCCGGACGATGACGATCCCAAAAAATCGATGTGTTCTTTCGTATGGGATCGTTTGACTGTTGACTCGAGCAGCGTGCGGTGCCATTTCTTTGCCGTTTGAAGCCATCAATGAACACTTTTCCGGTGAGAGTTACCGTCCTTGTTTGTGCAGATACGCGGAAACCTTCATCGCGACCTTTTGCAGTTTCACTCGCATTTGTAGGCGTGTTACATCTCAAGTTCATATCCAGATGTCATCTGCATATATTGATAACTACGTCTGACGGTAGCAGTTACTCCGCAAGGCTTATTAGCGCAAGATAACAAAGTGTAGATCTGGACTTGCGGAACACCACACGATGTGGGTTAAGATCTTGGTTGATCTTCAGTCACGACAAAGAAAGATCTGTCGCACAAATAGCTGCGTATCTAACAGTCAGCGTGACTGCCAATGCAAACAGCCTCCAAGGCGTCCAGTATGGCCGTATGAGCGCCGTCATGGTTATGTTCCTTTGAAGAGTATATATATATATATATACAACAAAATCCAGGCATAGCTTCGGCATAAAAGTTGTATCTCTCGAAATGTAATTCCAGGTGCGTCATGACCATTCTCACAATCGCTTTCCCAGCGCAGCTGCCCCGGTGCGGCTGCACGATACAATGTTGGGTTCAAGGGAGACGTGCCTCCATGGTTATAAATATGCGACAAGGTGGCTTGACCAGGCTTGACCCTTGCCTTTTCAACCCGTGCAGAGTAGCAGGCCGACCTCTCTGCCTTTCAAATAAACTATCTCTCTCTCTCTGTATTCCTGCATCCTTTCTCATTTTTCTTCCGCATTAGCTTTACCGCAGTGGACTGTAGTTTGTTTACCGATTCTCATGGTGGCAGTTCACAGGGATACGTGTGAACTTGCGCTGTGCAAGTTCTATCGTTTCTATAAGTGCCGCGCAAGTGAGCTCCCGCTGCGAAGAGGGAGAGAGAGAGAGAGAAAAAAAAGAAGCCACCCACAAACTTTTTGCCTAAAGTAGCTTGCTTTCCCAACAGCAAACAAAGCGCTACGCAAACGTCGCCTCGTAAGAAGCGCTTGACCAGTACTGATGTCCCGCAACGATTCCAATCAATCGCTTCTAATTGACGTCTCGGCATTAAGAACATCTGTTGAAATTTTGGTTAAAATCGGCCGCTTTACAGAAAATGCCGGGGAATAGGGTTTTACGCCGCAGGAAAACGGCGTACAAGTTGGATTCCAGAGTGCCGAGTCCTCCATTATTCTTTAGGTTACTTGTTTCCGAAGAGTGAAATATTCGGATACGAATGAAGATTTTCATGCAAAACGCATTTGGGACTACTAAATTTAATACTGAATACTTCTGCATATGTAAATAAGAGACAGAAAGCATCGCTTATTAGCACTGCAAATATTGTAGGGGTCACACACAAAGAAAGGCGGTATTTCACATAAATATATGTGACATGTCAGCAGGCAGCGTGAAGAAGAAACATTCTTTATAAGATAAATGGAATACGCTGTGGAAAATCAATAAAACGGCACTTCTAAGCAGCCAATATACATCTTGGTGCATAGTTATTTGGAGCAATGGTCTCATGAATATGATTGAATACACATGATTTAGTTGGATAAGAAACATAAAATAAACGGCCTCGCAAAGTAATTTTTCCTTTTAGGCTTTAATAGCTGATCTTATACACATTCGGCCTGAAGGAAATGTTCTATAAATTCAAATGCCTTACTCTCCAATTAAATGCAAATTGACTAAAAGATGCTATTTGATTCGCATTTAATATTTTGGCTTTTCGCGCAAAATGGTTTATATCGTCCGTACACTTAGTTCTGCCTGCCTTTGAACACGCACGCGTTATTAGCATCCTTCGTATCATCAACATTTTTTGTGCGGTCTACAGCGACATCTGGCGTTCGTCCACTTCCCAAAAGCCGGCGTAGCTGGTCCACATTCTCGCGAATTTCGCGTGCAGATCAACACGAACCACTGTTATAGCGCCATGTTTTCTACCTTCCAAAGCGCTTGCGTTCAGTATCTGTCAATCATAAGCTTGCCGAAAATGAACGCTTGCAAATTCTGGTCGCCTTATGTGTCGACAAGCTAAAGTCATGTGACCAAGATGCTTCGTTAGGATGAAATCATCATCATTCCCTCTGAATGAGTGAGATCCACGGTGTACCTCAAGCTTGGCGAATTAGATCTTGTTATTTCGCCTTTTAATCAACAGGCAAGAACAATATAAACAAAACAATGGATCACAAAAAGATGGATAAGTGTTCAGCATGGTTCAACATGTGATGTTCCTTAACGTTTCGACAAGGGTACCATTTTAACGAATACAACATTTCGACGAAGACTACGTTTCAACGAAGACGATCTTTCGAAGAAGACGACGTTTCAACGAAAACAACGTTTCAACGAAGACGGTGTTTCGACGAAGACAAAAATCTTGTATTGATTTCCTCTCTTGCTCTTGACTGGTTATTCTCCATTATGATTCCGGACACCTCACTCCTATTTCTGGCTGAATGTCTAAGGTGGTATTGGCCCTAGACAAATTCGTCAATATCTACAGAACGGATTCTTTTTCCTTGTGTTCATCGCTCGCAGCAAATAGTGGTACTCATATTTAGGTACATTTCATTTTTTCTAATCCCTGCTCACATAAATGTAACCAGATTGGCTTGAGTGTCTGACCATAAGGGCTTATTTATTAATGAAATGGCTGACATACTGGCGAAAGCGGCCCTCACTGGTCCTCTTCTGTATCAACTACTGCTAGATTCAGGCGAGGTGCAGTTATTCAGTAAATTTTTACCCCAGCTATACCTAATTTCTCAGATTACCGAGACCTTCTATTCCCTTGGCACAAAAATTTCTTTTCTACCAGTAAAAGTTGGAGTAACTTTTACCCGATTACGTTGTCTGATGATTCCCTTAAACCCTTATCGTGGCAGAGCTGGCCTGGCACCCTCCAAACGGTACGCAATCTGTTAAGATGAGACGATCGATCACTTTATTTCTTATTCTGTCACCGTTCTTCCTCTCTAAGAAAAATATTTTAGAAGTAGGTTTGGACAACTTGGTACACATTTTTCCATTCCGGACATTATTTCTCCTAAAGCCTCCTCTCTTGGACGCTTACAGGGATTCTTGCTCATTCGTAAAGAAATATTTAGTTATTTCAATGTGATTTTCTCGATAAGTTCTTCGTACGTCACCTTTCATTCATTTCGTCATGAAACTTTCCGATGATTTAAGTAATAACTTCTTTTCCAATATCATCCGTATGCGCCATCAGTGAAGGAAAATGAAGCGCCTCGACGAAGGTGAGTTCCCTTGTCTAAACGTTCACACTACAGACAACACTCGTTTGATTACTGTTGATCGCTAAAAATAATATAGCATTGTATGAGCGCATGAACATTTGTACCGGACATTGATTCTATGTTTGGTATTAGTTGTAATTTTCGCTCTCTCGGTTTGCCGCTCGATCGGCTCTGACAAGTATATGTAGGTCACAACTTTTCGAAGTTAAAATAAGTTGTGAGTGAGCACTTATCCCGTTGTCTTTCCCGCGTCAACTCGCTTTTCGTCTTTCTTCTTCTTTTCTTCATGTCGAGACGAATACGGTACGGTACTTATAAGCTCCACCATGGCAACAAAGACTAGACGTTATCTTTATGCATTATATGCGACTCTACTATATGTAAGCGAGGCAACTGATCCGTCACCGGTGCATCATCATCACTCAGTCGTCACTCTGTCGCCTTTACTCTGTCCTCGTTACTGTCCTCCGTCTGTCATCGTCACTCACTCAGTTGTCATTTCATCGTTGCCATTTCTTCTTCATATGAAGTTGTGATGTCTTCGTTGTCACGGAGTTGCCGACATTCCAGAATCGCCATGCAGTTGTGGTCATTTTGTAGTCGTGGTTTCATCGTCTGCGTTCGGCAGTCGTCAGTCTGTCATCGTCACTCACTCAGTTGTCATTTCATCGTCGCCATTTCTTCTTCACATGAAGTCGTGATGCCTTCGTAATCATGGAGCTGTCGGCATTCCAGCATCGTCATGCAGCTGTGGTCATTTTGTAGTCGTGGTTTTATCGTCTTTGTTCGGCAGTCGTCCGTCTGTCATCGTCACTCACTCAGTTCTCGTTTCATCGTTGCCATTTCTTCTTCACATGAAATCGTGATGTCTTTGTAATCATGGAGTTGTCGGCATTCCAGCATCGTCATGCAGCTGTGGTCATTTTGTAGTTGTGGTTTCATCGTCTTCGTTCGGCAGTCGTCAATCTGTCATCGTCACTCTCTCAGTTGTCATTTCATCGTTGCCATTTCTTCTTCACATGAAGTCGTGATGCCTTCGTAACTGTGCACTGGTTGGCATGCTGTTATCGCAGTGTAGCTCCGCAGTCGTCATGCCATGATTGCCAGGCCGCCGTGGTTCCATCGTGATCATTCTGTCGTCATTATGCGGTTGCCACCCCACTGTCGTCAATGCCCACTACCCCCAATTACCAGACACAAGAAATAAAGAAATCGGCAACAGCGAGGTACACAGAAGCAGGCAACATAAGCCATCCCCGTAGTGTGGCGTGCACTTAATGTGCATTTTTGTAGCCCTTAAGGGGAAGCTTTAGCTCGGGCCCAACTCCGACGCGGCCTATTCAAGTACACGTACAACGGAAAAACTTTTTTCTGAGATAACCACTGGACCGATTTTAATGATATTTGTTGAAATTGAGAGCGAAAGCTGAATTCCAGTGACTGTTGGAAGTGGAATTTCCATTGAACCCTGAATTTTGTAGAACGAATTTTCAAAAATTCGAAAGTTCGAAAAAATAATGTATTAGCACGAAGCTATAAATCAATAGCTCTTCATCAAGAAGAGATATGGCGGTTCTGTAAACGCCAACCATTAGATAAATAAAAGCGGACAAATTCCATATGTCACTTCATATCTTACGTGAATATGCTACGTTGTGTACAAGGGTTCTGCAAAAGCTGTATTTTCGTATTGCTAATTTTTTTTTTTTAGATTAATGTGTAACACATCAATTTTGTCCGCTTGAGATGCAATTGACAGAATTGTGATATCATTGTTCATTTGTGAGTTACAGAGTTGCAAACTTGACAGTTTCCTTTTTTGAATATGTTCGATTTATGCCAATTTTTAATAAAAACATTGACGACCTAGATAAAAAAAATTGAAATCTACAGTCAGTATAGATTTCAAGTTTCGTTTTTTTTTAAATGCAACAAACCTCGCCAAATTTGGTGCAGTGGTTGCCGTGAAAAAACTAATTCTCCTTTTACATGTATTTGATAGGAGCACCCGAGCTAAAGCTTCCTTTTAAATAGAAGCCGCGTCATTACATTACACTTGCTTCAACGCGTTACGTTCGGTTAAAAAATCGAATTTCTCTTATTACGTCATAAACATTTTACTTGCGTAATGACACTTCATTTACGTTATTTTCGGCAATAATTTTGGTCAATAGTGTTACGTTCGCATAACATTTATTTCATCATTTGAGCAAATATCACTTAGCATAAGCGTGAGATCCGGCGATTTTTTAATGAATGCTACCAATTTTTAGATATTATTGGAAAGAGGTTGTATATCTTTCTTCCAACTTCCAAACCACACACTCTTAAGCAAAATTACACCCTTTTGTCACACAACGATAATCGTCATCTGTCTTGTCCGCAATTCCTTTCTTTAACGCGGCGAGCCCGGTACTTTCCAGTAACGAACGGCATGCGCGTTATCAGCATGACATCTCATTCCCGACCGGAAAGTAGCGGGTGCGGCGTTTTCAAGAAAGGAAACGCAAGCAAGGCAGATGATGATCATCGTTGTATAGCAGAGATACACCCCAAAGGGTGTAACTTTGCCTAAGAGTGCATCGAGCAAAGATTTAAAAAAGGAAGAATGAAGAATAGGTACAAGTGATTACCAAGATTACTCTGCAGCTTTCACAAATATTTTTTTCCCTCCATACTTCGATTCAACCGGCTTATCCCGCTTAAAAATAAATCCCACATTTTACGGCAAATAAGATGAAAGAAAGCAATTCATGGAAGTTCGTGCCTTTCTTTTCCCGCTGTTGGCTGTAGCCGTTGTTTACTGAAGGCGCGCGGCATGAATGCGACAGCCTGTCGCAACTGCGCAGAAGCATACACCGCGTTCATCGCGCTATCGGCGAGTTAGCGAGCGTCTCACGGTGAAGGATCGCATCGATCACCGATCTCAACCATCAATTGAGTGCGCCTAAAGCTGCCGCTGATGGGGCGAGCACTGGTATGAGAGCATGCAAAACCAGCAGCGCTCGAAGAAGAAGGGTGACGCGCAGCGTACGCCATCCTGGAAGGCGAGCTACTTAAGACGGTGACTGGCATAAAAGCGAGAGCCCCGCTCGGCGCGGGGGGAGCGCGCGATGCACTGCGATGCGAGGGGAGGCGCCGCGAAGGGTGCGAGCCGCTCGACGAAAGGAGCGGCCGCCCTTGGAGGCCCGGGATTGGAGTTGCCTGTGGGGTTCGCCGGTTTTCGTGGGGCCGGTGATGGATGGGGCGAGCGAAAGCGGGCTCTGAATGCTCAACGAGCGGAAGCCGACGCTCTCACAATAAGAAGCCATTGTGGAACTGCCCCCCCCACCGCCGGCCCTTCCTTTCCACGGCAAACTCGCCCCCGCTGCTGTCGCGTCCTGCAGCCACCGACGCACCTTCTCTAGGCTCCCATTTTCTTCCTGCGTCTTTTTACTTCACGCGTTTGCTGCTTTTCGAGGATTTCGTTTTTGGAATTGTTTCTTTTTGTTTCGTTTTCTTTCCGTCGGATATGTCGAGCGCGTGTCGCGTATTTTCGTCACTTTTTCAGGTCCCACGTCTTCCGCGAGCACCTCTCTCTCTCTCTCTCTCTCTCTCTCTCTCTCTCTCTCTCTCTCTCTGTGGTCGTCGCCTCGAGTAACGCGGTCCTCGACGTGCCGCGCGTGGGGAGAGCGAGATCTCAGAAATTGTGAGCGCAATAAAGACTAGCTGGAACGTGAAAGAGGGTCGGCAAATGAGGAGGGAACTCAATTAACCTAAGCGCGCACTGTGTTGTGGCGTCAGCTAACAAAACACTGGCCAAGCGAGGTGAAGACAGATGAGGGAAAACGTCAGGTCCCGTGCACCCGCGTGAGCGAGTTCTAAAGTTTGCAACGCTACAACGCGTGAAGCGGAAAAGCAGAAAATAAAATTTAATGGATGGGGAGAACTTCGTATGCACGCGGCAATGAGTCATGCTGTTCTAGCGGGTTTGCATATTTTAATAGCTCCGCGCACAGGTGTGATATCCATGCTTACCATTAGCAAGGTATATATATATATAGCGTGATAAGGTAGCACCAGTAGCAGCGTAACTGAGAAGTGGGGGAAGACGAAAAAGGGAACGCGTGCATAAAAGTCGTTGAGGGATTAGCAAAAAAGTTACCGATTCAGGAATACGCTTTTAATCTTGCCTTTCTCAACAGCTATAAGCCATCGTGAGCGCATGAACCTTTTAGTGGTATACACGGCAAGTAGAATCGTGGTGACGTATATCACGACTATCAAAATTTAATTGCTTTGTTTTTTGTTTTGCTTACATTTCTTACCGCAAATTCGTGTTTCACTATTTGCTGTTCCTCATTTGTCGTTCTTGTTGTTTTTGTCCTATTTGACTTATATCGACCAGTATTCCCAGACGCACCTTCATGAACACTTAAACACACCGATAGCGATAACATAGTAAGCTTGCTCCGTTGGAACCAAACCTGTCTAGGTTCTCTGCATGCATGTGCGTTGGTAAGCGTTAAGCGACTCCACTAATGATGGAGCACTAACAGCTTGAGCTAATATACATGAACCGCGTGATTTCTTTTCCTTTTATTACGCTCTGTTACACTTTCCTGTATTTCTGAATTGACTTCATGTGTCCGCATCGCTGCATTGAAGTGTCACTTCTTCTTGTTTGCTTACGCCACATGAACTCCACTTCCAACTACGGCGCTGTTTTCCTATATTCCTTCTTTTTGTCCAGCGAAGACTAGAAGTCTATAGATGTGTGCAACTCAAGCCGAGCCGGTCGTGCAATGTAAATGTATGTGCGTGCGAAAGTGATCATGATAAATGAAAGGCAGGGATGTAGACCAAGACTGAGCCTGGTTGACTACCCAGCATGGCGGGAATGAAGAAAGGGAAGGAAAATATGGAGCAAGGGGGAGAAAGTTTGATGTTGATGTCCCTTACCTACTTAAATGTATGAACGCTGTATCACAGATGGTAGCTCAGTCCGGTTGCCATCAAAAATAGCAGCAGTGCTTACTTGGGCTTCTGCCGCTGTGATATGCGAGACCATGGATGGTCCCAATATCTTGTCAAACGAGAAAGGTCTGTGGCCTTTCTCGTTTAAGCGTTACGGAGGGCAAGCCTTTCATTTTCAAAGCACGGACAGTAGAACAGCAACTGTTCTGCATTTTCTTCACCACTACAGGCATTGTATTCGGCGCTGTCGATCATTACAGTCAAGAATGATATGTATTGGTAAATGCTACTCCCAGGCACCAAGCGACAAATTGCTGTTTCTTCACTTCAGGGAAAAACAGCTAACGTGCCGCTGCATTGAATGGTCGAGCGAATGCAACCTACAGTGAGTGAAATCAGCTGTGTGTCATTTTCTTAATGTCAGATTGTGTGCGAGTATGCTTAGGCTGCCTCAGTTCTCGATAAAGGTATAGGAACAAACTTTTCTTCTTCATTTCTTTTTCGAGCAGCTTCGGCGACATCGCTGCAGAAGATACCGCAATCACCCGGCAGCCACTGAGACATGTGCCTTTTCGGGATCACGTGGTGGTTCGTTTTTCGTGCCTCCGACACGTGTTGTCCACAGGGTCCGCGACGAATAGCTGACAAAAGACACTGTGCGCCTTTCAGTCGCAGAATGCGGCCTGCCGATTACCCGGTTGTCGGTTAATGTAATCAATGGCGCCTCGGAGAGCGAGACGCTCTAAACCAGTCGATGCCGTGACGTAAGAAATTTTCTATTTGACGCTGACTAATCTTGATGGGAAAATCATCATTGCGCCGGTGAAGCTGGCCTGAGCGGAAAAACCATTAGTGTATGTGTGTACTCGGTCAAAGTTGAACGCATACGAATACTTTAGAGTTGCTTGGTACAAGGCAAAGGTAGGCAGGTCAGCCTTCTTTTGTATCCCCGAAACAGTAAGGCACACTTCAAGCTGTCATATACATAAGGCTGACGATGATTCTAGGATTTGAAGCCCGGTGACATGCAGGCACGATGAGTGGAGGCACGGTGGAGAATGAAGCCTGTGGTCGCTCGGAAAGACAAGCAAGATGGTTCGATTGCATCCGTAAAATGTGACGAATGTACTCCATCTGCGTGTCGGTGCATATAATTTACGTGCTGGTGGAATGGGCATGAACTATTATAACTGTATGGGCCGTGGAAGCGCTCTGCGGAAAGCCGAGGCTAACGCAGCGCACAGCCCTGTGCTTGCACGCTCTGAAGTTATAGGAAATTTGACTTGCAGGTGGAGAGTACAGGAGAGCTATAGTGCAGATATCCGATGAACAGCGCTAGGCAAAGCTGTCTATATAGGTGGTAGGACTATATATCTTACTGCACTGTCGTATGTAAGCACAAAGATTGAAATAACAGAGGTACACGCAAGGAATATGACGACTCTTGAGTCCTGACTGTGTCATGTCGCGCACGTGGAAATATTAGAGTTAGAAAGTTCGCGAGAGCTTGCCTCTCTACCTAGAGCCCTCGAGCAGCGCTGATACAACAGGACATCCTCCATTATTCTCAGTGCCACGTGCACTCAGCCTTGCATTGGCTTTGTTTCTTTTGGCAAAGGCTGTATACAGGCCGTAACCGGCTACCGAGCGTAAGATAGAAACTTTCGTTTTTATGACCGACGCCGGACACTTCCGAAGAGGTAACAGAATTGTCGCTGACGCAGATCACGTATCAAGGTGGACAGTGGCGAACGAAGGGTACACACATGCACGGCGAGCACAGCGAGGGAGGTAGGAGTCAGCACAAGTCCTTTCTAACCTTCTCTTTTTTTGAAATGTTTGCAGAACTAAGCAAGGATAAAATAAATAAAAGCGCACGAAAGGAAAAAGTGCCGGCCAGTCGCAAAAACAGCAGTGGTCGCGAGAGAAATCGGCTGCTGGCCAAGGAAGTGCGGCGGCAACGGCGCCTTACAAGCGACGAGAAGTATAGAGTCCGCACCGGGTGGATCACTTAGTATACTTCTCACTTGCGATTTACGAAGTCGGCAAGCGAAGAGACGAAGAACAAAATACTCGGCTTCAAAGCGGTGGCGTGTGTACAAGAAGGCCGCTCGACTTCATCATAACCCGCCCCGTGGCGGTCGACATTCGAGGCAGCAGGCGCCGTGTTCCGACGCCTGTACAAGAGAGAACGGCCGGGAGAGATAAATCGACAGAGAAGAGTCAGACCGCAACACAAGCACCGCACCGCGATGCAGAGGAAACCGCGACGAAAGAGCGAACGGCCGCCTCGAGGGATCAGTGCCAGCTGATCTTCGGGGAGGCGACGACCCACAATGGCTGAAAGCTGCGAGGCGAAGCCGACTCAGCGGTTGTTCTGTACGTATAAGACTCAAAACAAAGCGGATCTGTTGTTTAGCCGCTTTGGCGCACGACTTAGTAGGTGTCATAAATGCTTTAGTTGGGTCAGTTGGTGTGAGCAAGAGCTCGAAAAAGAATGTGGGATATAACAGCGACAGCAGCGCTTGCGTGCTCGTGCAGTCTGTTAGCGCCAGCCAACAACTGGCCGGTGCGTTGCTGCGCGAATGGCTGCAACACTGTTTATCCGGAACGCGAAGTGCTGAAAGCCTATATCGCCAGTGTTGCGTCTTCGAGGGTCACATTATTCTACAAGGAAGGTGAAAGTGCATCGGCATTCTATCCGCCACAAATCTGCAGAGGATCACGTGTAGTATTTACGGACCGGTGCTATTGGATTTCACTATAGGTGATTCCCATCTGCCTCCAGTTTTTACAGCTTCTAAGTTTCTCATGCTTTCATCCTTTTTCTCAGCGGATATTGCATGCTTGCATTAAGATTCACGGCCATTGTTCTCCAGTTTCTTTGTCATCGCCTAGCTGCTACATCAATTCCTACGGTGTGTCGCTACGTCTTAGCGGGAATCGGGTAGCGCAGAGCGACCGCCCTTATGTAACTGCAACACTGGCTGGCTTACGCATACGCGTTTTCTAAGAAACCTTGCAACAACGCATACATATCAGAGAACCACGTTCCGCGTACTTCTACTACACATAGTACCCAGCTGTGCTCTTGATGCCTCAGCTCCATGGCACTGCTGTCCACCGACGCGAATTAGCTTTAGCTCGGGTGCTCCTCTCTAAATACATGTAAAAGGAGAATTTTATTTTTCTCGGCAACCACTGAGCCAAATTTGGCGAGGTTTGTTGAATTTCAAGGAAAAACCTAAAATCCAGTGACTGTTGGTTTCTTTTTGATTAGCTCGTCGATTTTTTTATTAAAAATTGGCAAAAACTGAAAATTTTCAGAAAATGATATCAAGTTTACAACTCTGTAACTCAGCAATGAAAAATGACGACGCAATTCTGTGAATTGCATCTGATATCACATCTAAGGCGGACAAAATCGATATGTTACACATGAATATCAGCAAAATTAGTAATATGGAAATACAGCTTTTGCAGAACCCTCGTACACAACGTAACAAATTCACGAAGGATATCAAATGACACATCGAATTCGTCGCTTTGAAATATGTTATAGATGCCGTTTACAGAACCGTGGTATCTCTTCTTGATGCAGAGCTACTAATTAGTAAAGTTCGTGCTTCTACTATTTTCAGACTGCCGAATTTTCAAAAAAAATATTGTCACAGAATTGAGGCCCTAAATCGATGTTACACTTTAACACAGTCAGTAGAATTTTACTTTCTCTCTCAAATGCAACAAATTTAATCGAAATCGCTCCAGTGGTTACTTCAGAAAAAACGTTTTTGCGTTTTACGTGTATTTGAATGGGCCGCATCGGAGTTGGACCCGAACTAAAGCTTCCTTTTAAACGAAATCTAAAGGGGGAGAAACAAGAAAAACAAAAAGCACCATATAAAGAGAGAGAATAATACTCGAGTTCTGTGACACGATGTGTGATGAAGTGATTCCTTCACAATTCTTGCGTCAGACAATTAACCGTTAATCTTGTCTGACATCGCAACGGTGGGCATCAAATGTCCACGGCCTGCGCGCGTCGCACCAGCACAATCACAGCAAGCTGGAGGAGCGGCTCCATAGGAGCTCCATTCTCGCCATCATGCGCTACAGAGTCTTCGCGGCGAAGTCTCTTCGCGTCGTTTTCACGAGAACAGTCGGACCTGTGTGTCCGGCGTCGCCAGCGAGCTGTGGCTTGTGCTGCGGCTTGTGCTGCGGCTTGTCCTGCTCTCTGCACAGCGGTTTGCAGAGCCCGATGCTGCCTGGTTGCAGCCGGGCGTGTAGGTCTACGATCAGCTTCTTCAGCAGCGGTTCGTACCTTGCGAAGAGATGCCATGATGTGTACCGAGGAGTAAGCACAGGTATGCACAGGCTACGTGGCGCGCGTGTCACATTCCTTGACCCGTGGCACGGTACGTTGATTATTATTATTATTATTATTATTATTATTATTATTATTATTATTATTATTATTATTATTATTATTATTATTATTATTATTATTATTATTATTATTATTATTATTATTATTATTATTATTATTATTGGCACCCCTTCGAAACGGGGTGGTGACAAATAGTCACCTCGCCTGCTTGAGTTAACCAGGTCCAGCTACATGCAGCATCCAACTGCTATGTGCAACCACTACTTGTCGGGACAACTGGTAGAATATGACGCAGATGCAATGCAAAGTTTGTACGTATCGACGCTACGCGTCGCGCATGTCACATCGCGTGTCAAATGGAGCGGCTCGATGTTAATGATCATGATGATGATTTAATGACATTCCCTTTGAAACGGGAGTGTGAGAAACAGTCACATAGCCTGCTGGAATTAGTCAGGTATTTCATACACGTTTTTCGTTACAAAATTATTTATAACTCTCCATAACCTTCTTTTTCTCCCTTCCTGGCGAAAGACCATACCTGGTGAAATGAAATGAATTTGAATTTGAACTTCGACCGACCACGGTATCATGCAGGACGCCGCAGCGGGTTCCGCACGACGAAGTCAAGTGTTGACAACTATAAGGTGCCGTTCGGGCCAGGAAGACTACGCAACCTCGCCCGTTCCTGCTTCCTCAAAATAAATAAATAAATAAATAAAGAGAGAGAGAGAGAGAGAGAGAGAGAGAGAAGGAGAGAGAGAGAGAGAGGGGAGGGAAGCATAGGGACAGATTGGAAATATGGGGAAGACCAACTGTACTTAAGCAGCACGGAGACGCAATGTTGCTTTTAGGCTCTCCTTGTGAGAGCACATCACGCAATAACATATTGCAGAAATACCCTTCGCCGTAAAAGATATCCCATCTAGCAGTGCGTACAGCGCCGTCCATAACTCCAGCCGACCACGACGCCCAAAATGACAGACGATGATGTAACTAAGTTGAAGTGGCCAATGACAAAAATTACACGCACCGCAGCGCTCGCTCCTCGGTCTACAAGGCAAACACGCGGTTTCGTTTATCAGCCTTGCTGACGTGCGTATGCACGGTTTACCGCCTCCCGCCGCCATCATTTTCTTTGTTTAAATTTTGGGTATGAAAATAAGTAGAGGGCGTCTTTAACTATCGCCGTATTCTCGCAGCGGCTACTCGTTTTCACTTATTCGTTGAATAATATAAATTACAGGACTCAGGAAAATATACATGGCAACATTTTTTACTTGTTGCCGCTATGTTTTCTGCCTGCGGCCAGCGCATACTCCTCACGCTATTATTATTATTATTATTATTATTATTATTATTATTATTATTATTATTATTATTATTATTATTATTATTATTATTATTATTATTATTATTATTATTATTATTATTATTATTATTATTATTATTATTATTATTATTATTTGTTTTGAACACATATACACAGTTAACAGGAAAGGGGAAGCGACGAGCAGGCTGGCAACTGCCACCGGAAGGGGCACAACGCCTGCCTACTCAGTTTTGAAGGGAGGTGACAAGAACTTCGTAAACCATTCACATGCGCCCAAACTACTACTCTCACGAGCTATCGCTCGTCGCGAACATTTCATTCCTGCATGTTCTGTCCTGGCTAAAGTGTCAAGCACACCAGCATAGTTGTTCTCAACAACACTGGTGCGTCTTTCAAATCCTGATCTTAGCAAAAAATCAAGAGTGCCATCGAGCGGTCGGAAGCATGTCGCGCTATTATACATCTCTGAAGCTTCTACAGTATACATGTTTACACTGATGGACCGACGTTCTCTGCTGCCTCCGCGGCTGCTTTCGTTCTCCCAGCCTTGTCGATTCTACGAAACGGCAAACTCGACCACATTCCAAGACAATTTCGACGGCTACAGAGATTGCCTCCACTCGCAAAGCCCTTCGTTATACCTCTCAAGAACAGCCTCAAACACCGCCTCTTTTGTGACGCTAAACCCGCATTACAGGTTATTGACGCCAGTAGGCGACGAAATGGTTTTCGTCTTCGAGAATGGGGGAGAGGGGGTGGGGGCAAGCCCGGTGTGCCATCCCAGGCTACGCCCCCGGTTCCTGGGCAATGAAGTCTTGATGGAAATGTGCTCGCTGACGCAGAGGCAAAGCTGCCTCTCCGAAATTCAGATTAAATTTCAGTCCAACTTAGAGGCATCGATGTCGACCCTACATGTGCTATTCAACATGATGCGCGTTGCTAAGGCAAATTACTGGTCTCAGCCAGAACACCGCCATCGCCGCTTTCATTCTCATTCACTTGATCCCGAGCTTCCATTCAGGATCAAAGAAGCCACGCAAGCCTTCCGCACAGACTGAGACTTGGTGAGGCCTTTACGCAACGCTGTCGCCATCTTGTTGGCCATGTGGGCAGCCCGGACTTTGAGAAGTGCGCCATGCCTAGATTTATAGACCATGTGTTTTGTGTGAGCGCGCTGTGCTTGCGATAAAGAAAATACATTTCAGATTTATTTTGATTTATTTCAAAGGACTGCATGAAATATTGCAAAGTTTACATATACAGTAGGAGGTCCCATGGTTCAAGAACCGCAGGCGGAAGCTATAGAAGGATTTTAGCAGC